>NW_003314377.1:422096-439284 GCF_000143415.4 Selaginella moellendorffii
TGTTCCTCGAACTCAGTTTTGATTCTGTAGAATGTGGTTCGAGGGACTCCATAAATGATTCTCCATGCCTTCATGCAGACCAAACCCCTCTGGAAGACCATGCCCCCCACCTGATGTTCTGAAGCATCAACAGATGACCGTAATGCCTCATACACAAAATTGCGAGCTGCCTTCCAGGACAATGTCTTGTATCTTGCTCTCTCCTCTTCAATAGCATCCCAATCAGCATGTTGACAGCACCTCCTCTTGCAACAAGCAACTGTCGAGACCATTCGAACCTCCATCGCCATTTTCTGCCTTTTCGGTTCGTTGCTCAGATCCCTTTGGCTGCGCTTTAGGAAGGTGTACTTTCTTTTCCCATGAAGAGATGTTCTGTCATCAGTTGTAGTGGTGTTTGATTGTGAATCCTTCACATTCTCAAACACTAAGTGCCTCAATTTCCACCGCACAATGCTTCCAATAGTCAGACTGTTTTCTTCTGTGTCAACAACCTCTAAAATCACAACTCCAATATCATCCCAGCCCAATTCTTGATTAGCAACCGCATCTCTTGGATCGACAACTGTGGCTAAGCCCTCAGCTACCACCTCCCCCTCGGGGTTGTTTAGAAACACCTTTGCCTGAATCCATGTAGCACGGTTTTTAAGATCCACGGAGGGAACATGCGTCGCACTTGCGCTGTCCCCAACATCTGCTTTCTTCTGAAGATTTTTCAAGGCAACAACAACATTTACCCCGACGACCATCTCTCCTTGTTCAATAGCGACCACATTCCCATCGAAGACAGTCTCTACTGATACAGCAGCATTGCCTTCCCCAAGCCTTTGACAGTGTATAACAAAGTTCCGATCCATAGACACAAGGGTCCCTTTTGCAACTCTCTTCCCACCATTCAAAATGTAAACCTTTTCCCCAACCCTGAAGGCCATTCTGAAAGTGCAGAAAAGAAGTTAAGACCATACAAAAAATGATTGGAGAATGGCCTAAATCATAACATACCAAACAACCTCAATAGCATGAGGCCACATGCCATTATTCAAACATGCTATTGACACCCACGTGAAATTTCACATTCACAAAATTGGCATGAGGCCTCATGCCATCTTGATATACACACAGCTGCAGGCAAGTAAAAACATACATGACAATACGCTAGCCATGAAATTGCAAGGGCCCAAGATGGCATGTTGCCTCATGCCATTTCTAAATGTGGTCCTAAGCCATTCCATGGTGAACATACCAGGAAGCACAAGTGCCGAATATCAAGAGGAAGCGGTAGCCACACCAAAGACAGTGCCGCTCACAACACCGCAACTACTCGTAGCGCCGCTCGCAACACCGCAATTGCTCGTAGCGCCGCTCACACAAACTGCCACTCGCATAAACTGCCGCTCGCAATGGCGCTCGCAATGCCGCAACCGCTCGTAGACGCATAAACCACAGCCCACAACGCCGCTTACACAAGCAGCGCTCACTGCGCTTAGCGGAACCAAGAACACGGCGCACAAAAATGATAGACCTAGGAATGAGTTCGAGAATTCAAAAATAACACACGCTTGAACATCACATCAAATCCTCTGACAAACTAGATCTTATGATTCCTCTGACAAATTTCAAACTGAGTAGCTTTTAGACTTTGCTGTCGGAGGTTGAACTTTGTCACATCATGTCCTTGCCTCGATCCAGCTGTGCCATGTCAGTGATTCGAACTTTGCCATGCCATGTCAGCGATCCGCGCCAAGATTATTCGCCGTGTAAAGGAATAATTATGCTGTGTGTGTACGTCCATTTATGGCAATATAAGGCCACACGCCATTCAAAGAATAATGCTCGACATAAGCCCACACGCCATTCAAAGAATAATGCTAGTCGAGCATTTTTTGGTGCATTTTTGGGTTCAAAATTGCATGAGCCCACACGCTATAAAGTTTACCTGTACCAAAAATAGAAACAGCTTTATTTACTTGGGAATTTAAGTGGTTGAGGCATTTTTAAACTTACAAACACATGCCCTACTTACATTCCTTTCATTGCTTAAAATTCAAAAATATTATAAACCTTTCTTTTTGCATTTTCAATGTTTTCAATTATGGTTTTTGATTTTCGTAGGACCAGCCTAGTAATCTATTTGCATCCCGTCATGTTTATAGCTAGCTTTCGTTTGTCCCCTTCGCTAGCCTGAGATACATCTGCTCGGCATCTGCCTCTTATAGCATTTGCCCAGAAAGGGCATCTTTCTTCACGCAGCATTTGCCACATGTTTAGGGTTTAGGGTTTAGGGTTTAGCAATTCAGTAGCTTGATAAACATGCAAATACAGAACTTGATGCAAAATCCTTTGATATGTCACAATGCCCCTAGGACCATAAACACATTTCAATAGAGAGGGTCCTTTCATTTCATAACTCCTTACGTAGATCTTGGTGAAACCAGAGTTAGTGAAGTTAGTTTCTTGTGATCCCGCATCTGATTGTGATGTCCCTTTGCAGTGTCGATGGAAATGTCAATGCACACCAAACTGTAAAATCTTGGAGCAAAATAACGGTCGGATCTATGGCAAATGCCCCTAAAACATTGTAAGGCTCGTGTGGTCTCATGTGGTGTCCGATCGAGATGCTTCTTTGCAGGGTCATCAAGAAAGACATTGTATACCATTCTGTAAAATCTAGTTGCGATCTAATGGTTGGATCTCCAGAAAACTCAAAAAAATCTCGCGTGTGTCAGAATATTCTAGGAATATACTCCTATGTGCCCCTGAAAATGGCATGCGGCCCCACGCCATTCAAGAGATAACGCCAGATGACGCCGAGAATTTTTTGGTGCATTTTTTGGGTTCAAAATTGCATGAGCCCACACGCTATAAAGTTTATCTTTGCCAAATAGAGAAAAGTTTATCTGTGTCATGTGAGGTAGTTACAGTCCTTTGTGCTTGGCATCTGCCTCTTGCAGCATTTGCACTGAAAGGGAATTTTTCTCCATTCAGCATTTGGCCCTGAAAATGGCATGCGCCCACACGCCATTCAAGGAATAACACCACAGGACGCCTGGATTTTTGGGTTTAAAATGTTTAGGGTTTTTTGGGTTTTTTCAAAATATTTTGGGTCCAACGTTTTTTGGGTTTCTTTGGTTCAAAATTGCATGAGCCCACACGCTATAATATTGATTTGAGAGAAAAATAGAAACAGATAGAATTTCTTTATTTAGCTGAACATCTGCCATTTTTGGAAATACAAGATGCTTTGGAATATCCAATCATGCATGGTATAAATATAGCGAGGGTATTAAATGATATCCCAATCATGATCTTTCTTTTGGATTTCGCGTGCATGCAGTCCGAGGAATGATGACATTGCGGATTTCTTTTGGATTTTGCGTGCTTGCATGCGCGCGGCAATCCAGAAATTAATGGTGGCGCCCAAGTCCGAGGAATGATGACGTGGCGGGATTACCAACCGTTGTGACATTTCGCGCGTGTGAGGTTAGGTTTTGCATTTTGCTTCGTACTCGCACTCGCACACTCGCGCTCGCATCGCGCTCCCACTCGCGATCACGCTCACATTCGCGCTCTACAGGTTTCTCGTGTGCATCGGCGTCCACTCGCGCTTGCATCACACTCGCGCTCACATCGCGCTCGTGTGCATCGGCGTCCACTTCAAGACACACCCAGTTTGTAACTTCGCCGCCAACTCCGCCGCCCACTCCGCCACCCACACGCAGCCCACTTGGCGTCCCGGGAGATTTCAGCGCCACTCTCCAACTGTAAGTGGCAGAGTAGCCTTGCTGCTACGATCCGCTGCACACACAGTGCACATTCGCCAGCGAGTCCGGCCTCGATTGTCACGGCCTCCATTCGGCTTCAAATGGTAAGTCTTTTAGGCCAAGTAGAAAATGGCATGAGGCCACATGCCATTCAGTAGCAACATTGGCATGCACCGATTGGGCTCTCGAGTGCAGTCCGGTTACAGATGGCGTGTAGCCTCACGCCATCTTAGGATGCAGCCTCAAGACATCTGATGCAGTGGTGAATGGCGTGTGGCCTCACGTTATTTTCAGTTGCTAGCTTTTCATCTGTCAGCTCTAATTGTTGTGCATTTCTGAACAGGCGAGGAATTGCGTTCTTCTTCCAGCCACTGTCAATGTGGATGCAGAGAAGGAGGAGGAGCTCACCAGTTGGACTTTCGGGATGGAAGGCGAGGATCTGATTCTATACAACACAGATGATGGGAGAAAAGAATGCATGGGGATCCTCATCCAAGTGATAGACACTCCATGCAGTTCCATGCAAGAATATGGACTGGCACTTGTGGTAGAGACAGCGTCCGCCTTCAAGATCCACCTTGCACATCCTAGCGGCTTCCCGGAGGGGGGCAGCGGCTATGAGAAATTCCTAGAGGGAGCTAGGGAGAGGTTGTCCAGGAGGCCCACAATTTCAAAGACGCTGCGGGTCTATGAAGATCACATGGAATCCATGGACCTCACCTACAGCAATGTTCAAAAACTATATTCCAACATTGAGCCGTTGAGAGTGCCTCCAGTTTGCGAAGCGAAGGGGAAGGGGGTCGATTTGGAAACTACCCCGAAGCAGAAAAGGGTGGTCAAGCTCAAGCCGACGTCTGACTCTGCTGCTCCAAAAAAGAAGCTACTCGGTGATGCCATTGCCTCGGGTTCGAACACTACACCCACCAAAAAGAAGAGCCGCAAAGAGCAGAAAGAGCAAGAAGAGGCAGCAAAAATCGTCGCAAATAATAGTACTTGTTACTATTCCAACAAAGTATATACAATCGACGTGAGCCGTATCCAGATCCAAAGCAAATACAACCACAGGCTAGTATCTGATGAGTGGGTGGAGAAACTGAAGCAGAAGATGCTGGCAAGTCCAGTAACACCCGACATCGCAGACGTGATACCCTACTACCGAACAATGAAGGGTGAGATGAGGTTTCCAGACTTGATCAATAGGAAGGTGTTGGACGATCAGAACATCCGGTTCTATGCCGTCTCCGGGCAGCATTCTAGCTTGGCGATGCAACAGATAGTTGTGGATATTATGGTGGGCGAGGAGGTGAAGAAAGTCTTCAAGACAAGAGTTGTCCGCCTGATAAAAGGCAACTCGCCCCTCCAATCTATCATATACATCTCCCACGCGCAGAATGTCAAGCAAGAAACGTGCTACAAATCAGGTCTGCACGAGACATTGGCACGAACACGGAAGCTCTGGGTTCAACTGAAGAAGCCACAAAAACCAGGACAAGGACGTGCACTAGCAACTAGCGCCTAGCAGGTAAGCCTCGTTGCATGTGGCATAGCATGTGGCCTCACGCCATTTCCATTGCAGGAATTCTCGAGTCTTCTCTCGAAAACACTAGGGGTCAATGACACACTCAGCATCCATAACATTCTACTCGCGACAAAAGTTGTTTTTGACAAATGGGTAGATGTGCTGAGGAGGTACCATGACGGGGAGTTGCTAAACTCAATGGGTGTGGAGGACGGCCGGAAGCCCAATGATTTGAAGCTCAAGGCCTTGCGTTTCTCGCGGTCTCTAGACGACGACAACCTTCTGACAGTGGCTAATGCTCTTCTACGTGGTGAGGTAGTCTTCAACAAGACCAAAATGACTCCCGGCCATATTGTGACATACGAGGACTTGTGCACGACTCTGAGAGCTCGTGCGCTATTGAAGGATTGGATCTTCGAGCAAGTGGCCGTGGAGAGGGTGAGCATCGACACCACGCAAGAGATGATGGAAGAGCTGGAGTTGTCAAATGAAGACATCGACGACTACGTGAAGGGGGCCCCCAAGTTCATCAATCTGCTGCGGGATGCCACGAAAAGTAAAGCTGAGAAGTTGGATCAGTATCCAAATTTCATTAAGAGGGATGTCGACCGCCGGCTTCAGAAACAGCTCGACCCCGCAGCAGAGGCCTATCGAGAACCTTACCGGGTATACGTGAATTCGGATGAGGATCAAAGGTGGAGGAGCATCGTTTCCCGCGGAGATGAGCAGGTCAAGAACATCTTTTGTGTGATGGACTTCACAAACGAGGAGATCACTCATGCAGATGAAGTCAGCTCCATCATTGACTTAATGGTGGGACTTGCGGAGGTGGAATCTTCAGTCCACTATATGATCTACGACTTCGAATCCTATCACAAGTTCTAGAAGGCCTTGAACAAGGTGAAGGCTCGGTTGAAAGGCAAGGAGATGCGGGAGATCCATGGGATAATGGCTAAGAAGAAGATACTGACGAATGTCCGCATCTTCACACTCGCCCTTGTTATTGGTCCTGCAGCAGAGTGGGACTGGAGTGACTTCCCAGCTTCGTTCAACAAGGCTGATTGAATTGATCTGAGGGAGGTCAATTTACCCGTGCCTGAGGAACTGAAGACGGCTATGGAGCTTTCGAATCCAAAGAAAGCTCCAGGTGCAGCATGGGAAATGCTCAGCTGGGTCTTCAAAGCAATAGCGGGTGACTCCAAGGGCAAATGCATTGTCGAGTACAACTGCGGCGGATTATTCTTTCGAGCCGCACTACTCAAGGGTGTCCTGTGTGTTGCGGTGACAAACTCCATTGAAGAGGTGACTTCAATGGAGCATATAATTACAGTTGCCAAAGAAAAACAGTATCTTCTCTACGAACCAGGTGAGTACGCACTTTAAGTTTAAATGTTATCTCACAAGCTCTGTATGCAGGAGCGTGGCCACCCCCAGATGCTGAAACGGCGTTAACAGCTACTGATGTTAGGCCGAGCTCACAACCTGCACAAGGTAAGGTCACGTGAGGCCTCACGCCATTTTGATTATAGATCGTTGTGAATATTCAGACACGAGGACTGAAAAGCGCACTGGTGGCGCGTCGAAGAAGGACAAACAGACAAGCAATAGGAAAAAAGGAGGTACAAATTATATTTGCAATGGCGTGTGGTCTCATGCCATTCCTTGCAGGAGACACTTCTTCAAAGGCAAAACAGGCAAGCACCAGCCAAGCTCAAACTGACAGTGGTCATAAAAAGCGAAAGCACGTTGGACAGTCGTCGGGATCAGAGGCGTTTGATTCGAAAAGGAAGAAGGGCAACGAAAAGATGATAGGTAATGCCTCGCGGTTATGGCGTGTGTGCTCATGCCATTCATTGCAGATCAAGGGCTGAGTGAAAGGAGCCAGTCACCACCTTCTGACTCAGATTCCTATGGCGGACTCCCCTTCCCCAATCTCAATGGAGAGGTACAATGGATGAGGGATGCTTTTCAAGTTAGGGCCACATTTTTCTCATCTCATCGTCTTCGAAGGGTGCAAGAACGTGCAGAAACCATGTTAAGACAGTCGGGTGAGGATACGGTCCTAGGTCAAGCACTAAAACAGGCTATGGATGTCTTGTATTTTGAGATGGAGACTCGGCCAGATGATTTTCCCAAGATGGTCCTGGAAAAACAAGCCATCCAGCCTGAGCAGCATATGGAAGAAATGCAGGAGGGGGATGAGGAGCCAGAGAAAGATAATGAGCAGGAAGAGCAGAAGGACAAAGAGGAGGACAAAGAAGAGGAGGACGAAGAAGAGGAGGACGAAGAGGACTTGGATGGTCCTCACAATGGTGACGATCACAATAACGACGATGACGATGATGACGACGATGGCCAGCCTGAGGTGGCCAAAGAGCAGCGGAGGAAGGTCATACAAGACAAACCATCAGGTAAATAATAGTACATCCATTCCTAACCTTTTACCATTTCTAACATTGTCCATGTAGGTCGCAGAAGAAATGGTAAGTAGAGATAGTTGAATTAAGATACAAACTCTAGCCTTTAGTGTCGAGGAAGGATAGTGCCAAGCAAGGGTCGAAACGTATGTCCAATCCTTCAGAATCAGCAGTGCGCCCAAGTGATATCGGTCCTAGTTCCTTAATAGCAGTTGATGGTAAATACAGTATAGTCGATTCAATGTGCTAATGAGTTTGTTTTTAGTAGCCAGTAGGGAGGATACCATCTCAATCGAAAGGAGATATTTGGACATGCATATGGATCCGCCAGTGGACTCTACTTGCCTGCAAGAGTCATCAGAGCTGGTGGAGGCTACTATCCATATCAACGCCAAGCAAGTTGACCACGCTCCACTTGATGCTGCCCATACCACTGAGTCAATCTTGTCCACGTATCCAACTGACGGTGACCAGGCGCCATTGGACCCGCATGAGGCCGCCCCAGCTGCCGAGCCGGTCGTATCCTCATTTCCAACGTGTGCCCAATCGTCTGACTACGCGCCGTTGGAACCTCCCTACACCGCCCCTGCTGCCTGTTCGGTCATGTCCACTATGCCAACGGAGGCACCAGCTGAAATGGCGTGTGATCACACGCCATCGGAACCACCCCATGCCACTGTTGAGCCAATTGTACCAGAGTCTACAGCTGAAATGGCATGTGCCCACACGCCATCGGATGCGATTGACCCCACATTGCAGAGGAGAGTATTTCCGCCCTTCACATTTCCTCGACCAAAACCCTCTGAACGACCATCGGGAGCACCATTCGCTAATATTGTAGATGGTAAAATTGACTTGTACCATTTTTTATGCTGACGCATTTCATTTCAGAGTCACGGCGAAAGTACTGTATCGTTTTTGATCTGAACGGTGTCCTTTTCTCCCATGAGCGTGGCTCGTCCTCGAATGTCACTGCACCCTCCAAAGCCTGCGGTCGCAAGTTGGTCAAAAGAGACAGATTCACATTAATCACAGGGGAGAAACTGCGGGATCTAATAATGACCATGCGATACTTAAAACAGAGGGCTGGGTTCAATTTGCAATTGGGAGTTTGGACATCCATGATGCGCCACAATGCATTAACGTTGCTACAGATGATGCACGATTAGACGCGAGTAATATTACCATTTGACTTTCTCCTAACACAGGAGGATTGCTTGACTATGGTCTATGTGAGGGGTAGCAAGCCCATCTTTGTCAAGCTAGAGGCTGTAGTGATGAACCGGACTGCTAGGTCAAGTGAAATCCTCATCATCGATGACTCGCCGATTAAAACTACAGTGAACACGCACACATATGCAGTGCACCCCATCTCTTGCAGTATGGAAACTAGGGAGAAGAAACCATATGTTCTGGGGGACCTTGCAAAACGGCTTGAAGCGATGGTGATAGAGAACCGGCCAGTCCAGGAGGTGGCTGCAGAAATCAACCAAATGGCAGATGGAACGGTATATCAGAAGCCATTTGATCGGACAAACACCAGTCATCATTTATGGCATGTATATTGTTTAGCTAAGCACTATCCGCATCTCCATAATCTGCTCAACCGGATGGGTTCTTCGACCACTGAACATGAGCGTGGACGTATTAGAGAAGAGATGGCATTACTATTGGGTTTAAATCCTGATAGTGTGGAGAGTGATGAAATTCCAAGATTATTGTATAGGCGTTGGAGGCAAAAAATAACAGTCTGAGATGGCATGTATTTATTTAAAAATGTAACTTATTATGGCATGGGGTTCCATGCCATTGTATTAATATTAAAAGACAATTCTTTGAGAGGATTTGCATTATACTAGAAGTGTTACAGCATGTTATTGGAAGTCTACGAAGTTGTTTTATTAATAAGGGGAAAGTAAAGATTGAATGGGGACTTGGGCTCCACCGAGACTCGGAGCAACTGAGCCAATATTAAAAGGATGGAAAGAAATTGGACGACGATGACAAGGAGAAGAGAGAGGTGAAGCAGTGGCAGGGGGAGGAGAAGTGATTGAGTAGACATTTCCTTGTTTAAAATAAAATGGCATGTGCCTCAATGCAGTTGAATTTTGTTATATTTATATACTATATAAAGGTTTGGAAACCTTATTTTACAAGTGGGATAACGACAATTCCCACTTTAACGAAATAGAGCTTGTGGGGGTTGGAGCCCAGTGGAGCCAGTTTGGCCAGGAAAGGCCAGTTGGGCCCAGGAAAGGCCAGTTTGGTCCGAGAAGACCATACCCAGTGTTGGGTGATGAACTGACCACTAGGAGGTCCAAGACTAGAGTGAATACGGACTGACAAGTGGGGTAGCTTGGTGAAGTGTTCAAGAGCCGGCTCTAGTTCCCCGGGGAGATCGAATGGTCAATGCTCCCAGTCCAAGTATGGGTGGCACTACTTACTTGGATACCAGACGTGGCTCAATGGAACCTCGCTCTAAGCCCATGGCTAGAACACCCAAAGGCGGAAGGCGGGGAGAGTACCCATGAGGCCCACGTAGGGCCACGGTGTTCCGAAATTGTGTCCCAAAGTCCCAGATTGTGGAAAGGAAGAGGAGTAGCCCTCTGGTGTAGTGACCAAGGACACAGTCACACGGTGAGGAAGTCCTAGAGGATAGTGGGACTTAGTGGTCGGGCCGGTGGGCCTTGATCCAGTGGTGGTGTTGGCGAACACAACCAAGGACAGAAAGGGACTTGGTGAGGACCGTAACGGAGATATTGGGGAAAGCTATTCCCCATGTCTGTAGGCATCTTAAGGATGTTAAGGAGTGGATCTGGGATGATCACTCATGGACGGATGACCCAGTCTTTGAGAGACGGGATTGGAATGCAGATGGAGTTAGACCACCGATGTGACTAAGGTAAATGGGTATGGCCTTAGCGTAACGGGACGATACGTCAGTGGTACCTTAGGGTGTTGATCATGGGATCGGACACGTGGAGCACCTGGACCAAGTGCTAAGGTTGAGTGGCATAGATGCCATTCTCGGGGCTAGCAAGCCCCAAGTCCTGAATGGGACTTATGGAGGTTGTGAATGAGACTCCTCCAAGTGGTCGAATGTGGGGTTAAATGACTAAAGTAGAAGGGAAAAATTAATCACTTACAACTTGGTATCGGAGCTATTCCTTAGTCTGACTTTTATTGGTGCTCAAGTATATCACCACTAGTGTTGGCATCGGAAGGTCCGAGGAATGGGCCTATCCTTGAGGAGTAGCAAGTCGGGAAGATATGGCTCTCCATTACAGTTCATATGTGAACTTGTAGACGATGTGGTGGATAGAAAAGGGTCAATAATGGAACGACTTTGGGATCTTGGGAACAGTGCAAGGTTTTCCTCATTGAGTTGAGGATGTGATCCGGATGAGCATTTGGCTCAGCAAATTGGCTAAGGTAGTTGTGGCAAACAACTATAGTTGGGATCACGGGAAAGATAGAGACTCCCTAACAATAAAGGAGTCACAAGATTATCCTCACATAGTTGAGGCTGGTGCTCATGAAGGTGAGACTGGAATGGATGACCGTGAGAGGTCTGTAAGCGACTAATTTTTCCATTTTACCTTAGTCACTTAACCACACCTCCGACCACTTGGAGGAGTCTCATTCACAACCTCCATAAGTCCAACTCAGGACTTGGGGCTTGCTAGCCCCGAGAATGGCATCCATGCCACTCAACCTTAGCACTTGGTCCAGGTGCTCCACGTGTCCGATCCCATGATCGACACCCCAAGGTACCACCGACGTATCGGCCCGTTACGCTAAGGCCATGCCCAATTACCTTGGTCACACTGGTGGTCCAACACCACCTGCATTCCAATCCCATCTCTCAAAGACTGGGTCATCCGTCCATGAGAGATCATCCTAGATCCTCTCCTTAACATCCTTAGGATGCCTACAGACATGGGGAATAGCCTTCCCCAATATCTCGGTTCCAGTCCCTACCAAGTCCCTTTCTGTCCCTGGCTGTGTTCGCCAACATTGCCACTGGATCAAGGCCCACTGGCCCGACCACTAAGTCCCACTATCCTCTAGGACTTCCTCACTGTTTGACTGTGTCCTTGGTCACCACACCAGAGGGCTGCCCCTCTTCCTTTCCACAGTCTGGGACTTTGGGACACCATTTCGGAACACCGTGGCCCTACGCGGGCCTCATGGGTACTCTCCCCGCCTTCCGCCTTTAGGTGCTCTAGCCAGGGGCTTAGAGCGAGGTTCCGTTGAGCCACGACAGGTATCCAAGTAGGTAGTGCCACCCACACTTGGATTGGGAGCATCGGCCAGTCGATCTCCCGGGGGAACTAGAGCCGGCTCTCGAACACTTCACCAAGCTACCCCGCTTGTCGGTCCGTATTCACTCTAGTCTTGGACTTCCCAGTGGTCAGTTCATCACCCAACACTGGGTATGACCTTCCTGGACCAAACTGGTCCTTCCTGGGCCAAACTGGCCCTTCCTGGCCAAACTGGCTCCACTGGGCTCCAACCCCCACACTCTCCTTACTATACTTTTGGAACCCCCCGCAGCCCCCCCCTGGGGGACGATCGCTTTGGGCTTTCACCCAACTACCTGTATTAGTATTCGGACTCGGACTCGGGCTCGAACTCGGACTCGGACTCAGTCTCGGTCCCGGTTTCGGACTCGGACTCGGTCTCGGTCTCGGTCCCGGTTTCGGTTCCATCTCGGACTCCATCTCAGGTCCATCTCGGACTCCATCTCGGGTCCATCTCGGACTCCATCTCGGGTCCATCTCGGACTCCATCTCGGACTCCATCTCGGGTCCATCTCGGACTCCATCTCGGACTCCATCTCAGACTCCATCTCGGACTCCATATCGGACTCCATCTCGGACTCCATCTCGGACTCCATCTCGGACTCCATATCGGACTCCACTTCGGGTCCATCTCGGACTCCATATCGGACTCCATCTCGGACACTTCCGCATGTCATGTTTTGGTCCTTCTTGGGTCCCTTTTTGGAGCCTCGCCTATGGCTCACTTTGTGCTCATTCCTCGAACACTTCCTTGGGAGTTCCACTCCCGCTTTTGACTTTTCAAGTTGGAGCTTTTGGTCCAAACGTGTTACGTTCGTTTGGCTCTCGCTTCGGCCACTACCACGTGGCGCCCTTCCGGCTCCACTTTGGGGCCTAGGGATTTTGTGTCTCACAAGGTCAAGTATAGGTGAGGACACGAGTCCTTGAAGTGGTGGCCAATGTTACCTTTATAAATGCTGGAACAAACCCAAGGAGTTAGGGGTGTGCTCAAAGGATAAGTCAGTATTCTCATCATATGGACAGGTAGTCCTAAGGGGCAAAGGTAGCCCACAGAGAACGGAAAATAATAAAGTGTTAGAGTGACACTTGCAAAGATGGTCCTTAGGAGTAGGACATGAATACACGAAGTTGTATTCCAATGTGCGGCACCTCAAAAATAGGACCTTATGGGTCATTGGATTAGTAAAGTCCGAAAATGCTAGATGACTCAAGTAGAGTCAAGGGATGATCCTAAAGGATTGGTAAAAGCATTTAGACTGAGGGGTGTGGTGCCCCATGAAGGATGGGGAGGATCTTAAGATCCAAGTATGAGAACAGTAGGTATCTCATTCATGGCAGAAGATGCCATGCTAAAGTCGTGGGAAAGGGTTTCCCAGAAGAAAACAACTTTGACACAAAGTTGTGCGTGGACTCTATAGTGCAATGCTAATGGATAATTGGCATAAGAGACAACCATATTAGTCTTGGCAAAAAGACTTAGACACAAGTAAGAAGTGTCATAAAGGTAGGGTCGTGGAGCCGATGGTGTGGAGACACCGAATGTGCCAAGGCGTGCTGCCTTGAGGTCAAGTTGGCAGGTTTATGAGAACCCCTTCCAAAGGAATCCCAATGGAAATGGATGGCATGCGGTTAAAGTGTCGTGACCCAAATAATGATGGAGGTGTGGAAGCACCAACAATGAGTTGTAGGATTTGACGACTATGAGGCAACTAAGCAAAAGGTGCAAAATAATTGGTTAAATTGGTAGAAGGTAACTACCTAAAACCTTTTATTGGGATAAGAAAGTTAGATATACCCTTATGAGGGAAAAACTGCTTATGTTGCAACATAGTAAGTCAATGTCGTAAAAGGAAATGCTCATTGTCACGGAGGCCATCATTGGGACATCTAAACACTCTAGAACACCAAGAGGTGGTGTTTAGTGTCGCGAGGGCAATAGATAAGGCCCAAGGGATAAAGTCCTTAGCGAATGATGGATAGGAGGTGTTATCCAAACGTCCAAGGTTGTGGAGACAAGAAGAATCCGTCTACCCGATTTGGACAAAGCCAAAAATGGGATTTTGGCAAGGCTAATGATGGGCATATGGAGGCCCATAAGTAGCAACGGTAATCCCGGTGTGTGGGATTATAAGGTGAGCATGCCCAAATTGAGGAACCACTCCCTAAGCTATTGGGTAGGTTTATCCCTATGAATATTTGTTAAGGTATGGTAGAATGTGCAAAGCTAGTCTCCTAGTCTGGAGGAGAATAACCAAAGGAAACATATGAGGCCAAAGGGCAAATAGTATTAGGATGGAACTAAATCATAGAAATCGAAGGGCATAACCAATGGTGGTTATGCAAGTTGGGAGTGGAGAATCAAAAGGGTGCTTGAGGATGTTGTTACTAGCAACTGCAATGCCATGAAAAGTTTAAAATGTGGAATTATAAATGTTAGACTATATGGCAATTGGAAAGCTTGCGAAAGTAGAGGCCTTAGCAAGCTAAAGGGACAGAGTTCCTTCGAAAGGTTCCCAAAGACAGTTCTAGGTAGCTGAATACCTAGAAAGCCAAGTGTAAATGGTTCATAGAACGCGCGAAATCAGAGTGGCGCAGCAGAAGCGTGGTCTTGAAGCTTGCCATGAGGCGAGGCTATCAAGATTGGGGAAGTAGTTCCCAAGTGTTCAAAGAGAAAAACAAAAGTCAATGATTGAGGACTTTCACGCTTATGCACGAACCATGTTACAGTGGCCAGCTGACTTGCTAAGTGAGATTGGCAAGTCGAGGGGAAAAAATACCCTAGTTGAAGGTGCTAACTTAAAAAAGGGTGGCCCATGGGGCCAAGCATAGAGGAGTCCATGCATGATCACAGACATGTCAAGTGAGAGGACTTGGCAGTGTGGAGGAACTAGGTTCCTAAGCTGTGATCTGTAGCGCACTTTAAATATAAGTTGGTGCACCGGCGTGGGGAGTCACGCTAGGCATCCGGTGTGATGCCGTCCGTAGATGCATATACGGAGGTTGGGTTCAAGTCCCGACCCTCTAGTGCTTGGGTTTGAGTCCCAACTCACTAGGGTGTGGTGATGGTTTGGAATATGAGGACACTCATATTTCGATGGTCATGGACTCTCAGTGGGGAGACTGGTTTGGGCACACCGCCAAGCGAGGGATGCCTCAGAGTCGTGATGCACGGTTAGATTGCTTAGTGTGAAAGCTCGGCATATCTAACTTGGAAACTTTGGTGCAAGTGGCACCAAAGATGTGGTAAATGAGATGGGGACACCTAGTCTCAGTTGCTATAGACCCTTGGCCGGATAGGCTGGCTTGGGTGCACCGCCAAGTGTGGGGGATGACCCCGGGGCCATGGTCAACAACTTAAAGGTCTAGAAGACCTAGTACCTAATGGCAAAACTGTTAAGGTGCCAAGGTTAGATCACTAGGTGATCTTATGGCCAAAACAAGGACAAGGTCTTTGTGAGGTTAAGGGATAAAGTTCCAAGTTCAAAGTGTTGATTAGAACTATTGATGATGGTGTGGCTTGGTCAAAGTGACTAAGTGAGAAGGACACCTTAGGGAAATGAGATATGTCAATGCAATGGCAAAGTGAGTCCGAGGAAAGTAGTCTCTATAGGAGACCCATGGGAGGGTCACAGAGTTGGGTTGTGGATAGAGCCTACAGCAGAAGATGCTAAAGAGATGTACTAGGGGTGAACACCCTCCGGACTTGGCAAAGAAGAGTCTTTGCTACGGAACCGAAAGGATACCTCAAAAATGAAGGTAGTGATCCTATGTTGCTGAGTGAAACAATCAAGGATAGGAGCAAAAGACTAGTGGCTAAGAAAAGAGCCATGGGAATCAGGGGAAAGAATCCAAATGGCAAAGTTAGGCCGAGAACATTAAAGTGTTGGGTGCTAACGGATTGTAGGAAAGGCAATATTTTCCCAAGGATGGATTCCCAACCGCTCTGATTTGGCGAGAGTGGAAGCTCCAAGGGGGAGTAAGGTAGCCAAATAATAGGTCCGTGGGCAGCCCTAGCACAAATTATAATAACTGGAACTTAGTGCCAAAGGTGGCATGATATCGAAGAGAGGATGATGGTGCCCTCAAGTAAAGAACTTCCTAGGATGGGGAAGTGGAGTTGCACCATGTGCAATATAAGGTGTTGGAGACACCTAGGAAATTGACTCTGAGAAGTCAAAATTAAAAGTTCCAAAGTGCAAAGGTTATGTCAATGGAATCTGAGATTACTCAAGAATGAGTAGTGGAATTGAGTTAGAGAAGGTGTCTCTAACGGGTTTAACGAGAACTGAACCAATAAAAGGGAGCAAACCACCCCAGGTGGCCGAATGAGTCTCTATGTTGGATGGACTATGCTCCTTAGAGGATGGATAAGGCATCGTGAGCCTTCAATGTCAAACCATAGACAAATATTGGCTGAGTGCCAAGGATGGAAATGGTAACACATGCGAGTGTTACTTTACAAAATGGTTTACCGTTCGATGAGGACATTGAACTTCATCTATGGGTGGTGGAGTTGTGAGACACAAAATCCCTAGGCCCCAAAGTGGAGCCGAAAGGGCGCCACGTGGTAGTGGCCGAAGCGAGAGCCAAACGAGCATAACATGTTTGGACCAAAAGCTCCGACTTGAAAAGTCAAGAGCGGGAGTGGAACTCCCAACGAAGTGCTCGAGGAATGAGCATGAAGTGAGCAATAAGCGAGGCTCCAAAAAGGGACCCAAAAAGGACCAACACATGACACGTGGAAGTGTCCGAGATGGACCCGAGTTGGGGTCCGAAGTGGAGTCTGAAGTGGAGTCCAAAGTGGAGTCCGAGATGGACCCGAGTTGGGGTCCGAAGTGGAGTCTGAAGTGGAGTCCAAAGTGGAGTCCGAAGTGGAGTCCGAGAAGGACCCGAGATGGAGTTCAAGATGGAGTCCGAGATGGAGTCCGAGATGGATTTGAGATGGATCCGAGATGGAGTCCGAGATGGACCCGAGATGGACCCGAGATGGAGTCCGAGATGGACCCGAGATGGAGTCCGAGATAGAACCAGGACCGAGACCGAGACCGAGACCGAGTCCGAGTCCGAAACCGGGACCGAGACCGAGTCTGAGTTCGAGTCCGAGTCTGAATACTAATACAAGCAGTTGGGTGAAAGCCCAAAGCGATCGCCCCCCAGAGGGGAGGGGGGCGGGGGGGGGGGGGGGGGGGG
>NW_003314377.1:441374-472482 GCF_000143415.4 Selaginella moellendorffii
TAAGAGGGTGAAAGCGCTACGCGGGGTTCCAAAAGTATAGTAGGGAGAGTGTAGGGGTTGGAGCCCAGTGGAGCTAGTTTGGCTAGGAAAGGCCAGTTAGGCCCAGGAAAGGCCAATTTGGTCCGGGAAGACCATACTCAGTGTTGGGTGATGAACTGACCACTGGGAAGTCCAAGACTAGAGTGAATACGGACTGACAAGCGAGGTAGCTTGGTGAAGTGTTCAAGAGCCGGCTCTAGTTCCCCGGGGAGATCGAATGGTCGATGCTCCTAGTCCAAGTGTGGGTGGCACTACCTACTTGGATACCAGGCGTGGCTCAACGGAACCTCGCTCTAAGCCCATGGCTAGAGCACCCAAAGGCGGAAGGCAGGGAGAGTACCCATGAGGCCCGCGTAGGGCCACGGTGTTCCGAAATGGTGTCCCAAAGTCCCAGACTGTGGAAAGGAAGAGGAGTAGCCCTCTGGTGTGGTGACCAAGGACACAGTCACACGGTGAGGAATCCTTAGAGGATAGTGGGACTTAGTGGTCAGGCCAGTGGGCCTTGATCCAGTGGTGGTGGTGGCGAACACAGCCAAGGACAGAAAGGGACTTGGTGAGGACCGGAACAAAGATATTGGGGAAGGCTATTCCCCATGTCTGTAGGCATCCTAAGGATGTTAAGGAGTGGATCTGGGATGATCACTCATGGACGGATGACCCAGTCTTTGAGAGACGGGATTGGAATGCAGGTGGAGTTGTACCACCGATGTGACCAAGGTAAATGGGCATGGCCTTAGCGTAACGGGCCGATACGTCAATGGTACCTTGGGGTGTCGATCATGGGATCAGACACGTGGAGCACCTGGACCAAGTGCTAAGGTTGAGTGGCATGGATGCCATTCTCGGGGCTAGCAAGCCCCAAGTCCTGAATGGGACTTATGGAGGTTGTGAATGAGACTCCTCCAAGTGGTCGAATGTGGGGTTAAGTGACTAAAGTAGAAGGGAAAAATTAGTCACTTATATCCATCTCGGGTCCATCTCGGGTCCAACTCAGACTCCATCTCGAACTCCATCTCGGGTCCATCTTAGGTCCATCTCGGACTACATCTCAAGTCCATCTCAAGTCCATCTCAGACTCCATCTTGGACTCCATCTCAAACTCCATCTTGGGTCCATCTCGGACTCCATCTCAGGTCCATCTCTGATCCATCTCAGACTCCATCGTGGACTCCATGTCGGGTCCATCTCAGGTCCATCTCGGACTCCATCTCAGACTCCATCTCGGGTCCATCTCGGATCCATCTCGGACTCCATCTCGGGTCCATCTCGGATCCATCTCGGACTCCATCTTGGACTCTATCTCGGGTCCATCTCGGGTCCATCTCGAACTCCATCTCAAGTCCATCTCAAGTCCATCTCAAACTCCATCTTGGAATCCATCTTGGGGCCATATCAAGTCCATCTCGGACTCCATCTCAGGTCCATATCTAGTCCATCTCAGACTCCATCTCAGACTCCATCTCGAGTCTATCTCGGGTCCATCTCAAACTCCATCTCAGATTCCATCTCAGGTCCATCTCGGGTCCATCTCGGACTCCATCTTGAACTCCATCTCAGGTCCATCTCGAGTCCTCTTGTGTCCCCTTTTTTAGAGACTCACTCATGGCTTGCTTTGTGCTTGTTCCTTGAGCCCTTCATTAGAGTTCCACTCCCCCTCTCGACTTTTCAAGTTAGAGCTTTTAGTTCAAATGAGTTATGCTCATTTAGCTTTCACTTTGGCCACTACCACGTGGCACCCTTTCGGCTCCACTTTGGGGCCTAGGGATTTTATGTCTCACAGTAGAGTGTAAACAACTAAAGAAAACAACTTGAAAGCCAATTCATAGAGTTTAAATATAAAGGGAAAAGGCTTATATATCAGAGTGCATCCTTTTTTCAGATAAACTTCAATCTATATCAATTGACACAGAGAGAATAATAGAAGACCTTTTGTTATAAAAGGTTTTGGGATATTTGTGATTAAGCATCTATGGGTTTAAATAGTATTAGGTTAAATAACCTCTTAGGAAGTTCGAATTTAGGAGTTCATGGTATTCAAAAGTTCTTGGATCTGACATTATTGATTAGTTAAAAAATCATGCCATATATTGCGATTGACATTGGAAGGTTTAGTTTGCCTCTGGTTGGGCTCAACTCGAGAGGTAAGGTGTCAAAAGAGCTAGGCTCTCAACTTCCATTTACAAGGGCGTGATTTGCAAAGAAGTGTAATGAATTATAACTAACCAAAGAAAACAACTTCAAAGATGATCCATGGGGTATAAATATAAAAGGAAAGGGCTTATGAATAAAAATGCACCCCATTTCCCAATATCTTAGGATATTTAAAGTGAAATATCCATGGGTTTAAATAATATTGAGTTGGGTGACCTCTTAGAAACTCTAAACTCAGGAATTTATATACACTAATAGTTTTTAGTGGATTTATTATAGAAATTCAAATTACAATGTCTCTCATATATTAGAAATTATAAATAAAAAGGTTGTTAGACAATCATATTTCATAAGAATTTACTAAACGGATTTATAGATATTTAATATAAAGAAGTGCCAACTTTTTGTCCTCCCTCAAAGGATGGCTTTCTCCTTATCCTCAGAATCACATCTAAAATCTAGAGTATTGATAAATTGAAAAAAAATCACAAAGCTTTATAAAAAGAAAAATAATTTTGTGCTAATGTAGTAGGAGGAAATAACCATAGTCTCATTTCTCAATTGTGTCATGGTCAATGTATTTAAGAGAATCAGATCTAAAATTGTTATGCTTAATATATTTAAGAGAACTAAATTTAAAATCATGCTATATAAATGAGTGAGAAATATACCATTTCTTGAATTTAGATTTTTTGAGAGGCCACCCAGCCCAGTATTACTCAAACGTAAGGAGACTTAACCCCCAAATATCCCAATACTCAAACCTAAGACGTTTTAACCCCCTAAGTATCCCAAACTAATTGGAAAAAAGGGTGTACTTTTGTTATTTCCCTCTATATTTGAATTATAGATTGTCTCTCAATTTGTTCTTTTTAATTACTTATAATTTACTATACTTCCTTACAAGTTCATGCTCGTAAATGGAAGTTCAGAGCCATAACTTTCCCAAGAGCTTTGCTCTTTTGACACCCTACCATTTATGTTAAACTTAATTGGAAGCAAATTAAATTTACTAAATGTCAATTTTAACATGTGGTGTAATTCTCTATCATGTAATTCTCAACATATGATGTAATTCTCTGTCATGTAATTCTCAATATATAATGTAATTCTATTATCTTTGATTACTTTCAACTACCTAGTCTCTAGAGGATGGTACAATGAGAATTGTTATTTATTCTATTTGATGCTAAATTTAATAAATCTTTATAATACATCCTAACATATTAAAATGTCAAAGCCACAAAAGTGTGCAATATTACTGCCCAATAGTTAAAAGATAAATTACCCCATATAGAAAAAGAAATAGAATCACTTTGCAAAAACAGAAAAAATGTGTGTGTTAAGAGGGCTAAAATCACATTGCATTTAGTGTTAGGGCATTGTAAGAAAATTCAAGACTTGGGCTCTTTGGTTTTAAATATAAGAGAATGGTAAGCAAAATTCTCAACTTCACTAAGGGCATTCCTAGTTATAATAAATTTTCTTATTATTTAGTAATAATTTTTCAGGCTACTATCAATTTTACCAAGAGGTTCTGATCTCTTTTGTGGTTAAAAGACTTGAATCAATTCATTATGAAACTTTTGCATAAACTATGCAATTCATTCCTTTATTTTCCTTCACCTTGCTGTAAATAATGTTCATATTGAGCATGTTCAGTAACCATGACAATTCAAATGATCACCTTT
This sequence comes from Selaginella moellendorffii, assembly GCF_000143415.4. NCBI lineage: Eukaryota > Viridiplantae > Streptophyta > Lycopodiopsida > Selaginellales > Selaginellaceae > Selaginella > Selaginella moellendorffii. Next base: position 445,256 of record NW_003314377.1, read on the forward strand.
ATTTTATAGCACATGCTGTCAAACACATTGTATGCATCCCTGCATTTTCCATAAATTTTCCACTTAAAGAGAAAAATCCAACCCATAACCGACTACAACTTATAAATGTGATTATCAGTTCAAAGAACTTCAAGAGAAAAACAAGCATCTAAAGCCATGAGAAGGTGATCTTTTTTTATCTTAAGCCTGCATTTTGCTCTATCAGAAATGTATATTGCAACTTTCCATGCCAAGTATATGTGCTAAATGACAATCGTCCAAGGCTCAAAACTGCACTAAAACATAATTGCACTTCAAGTCTATTGCTCAACTAATAAGAACCCTTCCAGACACAAGTATGCATAGAGGTGGATTGCTTGCTTACCACACTCATGCGACACATAGACAGTGATCATCGTGTTTCATCCCGCTCAATCAAATGCATCTAAACTCAACTACTAGAAAGAATTCAAGCACAGATTTACTTGCCCTTGGAGAGAATCTCCCAGCACAGTGCAAACACCCATGGCCTTCAGAAGAGTGATCTCATCCCTCCATGCCTCCAAGGGTGCGAACTCTTACTCCAAGTACGTTTCTCAGTGGTCGAGGCTTTTGAGAGGTAAAATCGAACCCTATCCTCCTTTTGCCCTTTCTTTTGTCGATCTTCCAGCTCGTAAGTCCTCAAATCCCGAAACGATGATGAAAGAATCGCTTGGAACAGGTCCGGAAGTTTCGAATCAAAGAAATGGCAAGGGCGATGGAACAACGAGCGCTGGGGCGTGGCCGATCCGATCGCGCAGCTCGCCGCCAAGCCCGCTTGCAACTACAAGTAGTGTCTATCTGGAGCTGGAGGAGAGCTTGGCGAAGCACTTGGCTGGAGATCTCAGCGAAGAAACAGGCATCAACTTCGCGGACAGTCGTGTTTTCAGTCTCAGCCCTGCTCCAAGTCGGGTGCTCGCGTCCTCCTCAGGCTCTCTTTTGCTGGCACACACAGCGAGCTTGATCTCGGCATCACTTGGACAGCCCCGGTGGATTGGTCTCCGGCTCGGGCTCAGTTCTACACAAGCTGGTACTTGGCTGGCAGCGGGAATGCAAGGGGATCCATCGTGATTTCGTTTCGGGCAAATGATGGTTCTTCCCGGGACTGTTACTCTCCAGGCATCGAGGCAGCCGAGGATGATACCGAGGTATGTTCGTTTGAATGGCCACACGCTACAGGTTTCGTTGGATTGCCGAAACGTGGAGTTTTGGGACTGATGAGATTCACACCAGCAGAAGATCGCAAAGCTCCTGCGGCTGTGGAGATTGCTCAGCGAGTTTCTATTGCAACCCAGGCCATAACTCTTGACGATCCATTACCACGATGATCGATTCACAACCCAAGAGGGGGCTTTGCCAAGGACGAAACGCCGAGCAGCACGAATGCGGGGGATAATCTTGTCTGGTGGGCGATCTAACAAAAACGCCATGGATTTCGCAAAGACCCCTGTCATATGGTTCAAGTACATGGTATGATTTTTTTAATACGGGAACCCGGTTGCCGAGATGATGGCTATCAGGTAAGTGTAGAGGTAAACCGTTGTAGAAGACCCGGGTTCGATGCCGAAGGGTCCACTCAACAAGGACTTTTATGCAATAAATTTGCTAAATAAGGAGCCATTATTCTGGTTCGCCGGCTCACAAAAACAGCTTAGACCAGTCATTTAGGACATCGGTCTCCCAAAACAAACGTTTCGGGTTCGATTCTCTTCCCGATATTTGTAAATACCAAATACTGAATCATCGTCGATCATCAATGCGGATGCTCTGGCATCGCGACGCTGGAGCACCTCAGCCTTGCGCAGATTGACGTGGGCAAGCTGGAGACTGCGGCGGCTGTGATAATCCATTTCCTGGCCTATCGGCGCAGCGGCGGCTCCAGCCCTGGCAGCTGATTCTCTTGTCTCGTCTGATTCCATTGACAAGACATGATCGATCGCAGGCGCTCCTCCTCCTCCTCGCAGTGTAGCTTTCTCGACGCTGACCTTGTGTTTGGCGCCCTGGCGGCGGGATACGTTTTCAGGGACCAAGGTTGCGGTATGAACTTCCAGAGAAGTAGACTTTGTAAGCTTTCGGTATGATCTTTCCAGGTTCAGGGCTGTGCTTGGAGCATCGACGCCACACATTCACCATCCATTCCTGTCACGAACAGGCAATTCCATCCTCAGGCAGCTCAAGTGGACGAAGTTCTCCATGTGCCTGGTGGGTTTGGGGGAATCAAACAAGCCCGCTTTTTCTCGGAGAGACTGCCCGAGCTTGATACTCCTCCCGATTTTAGCACCCAAAAATCACCCCGATTCTTGAGACGCATCAAAGATATTTACTAGCCAGACTTCCATGGTGTCTACATGAAAGGTTTATGCGAAGGAGGACGCCACCCTCACTGTCAGAGCGTGGTCGAGGCTTTTGACAAGCGCCAAAGGGGTGATTACAGTTCCCTAGGATCACCCCCGCATTGATCTGCCACAGGAGAACTAAATCTCTCGTGCCTCTTGATTATTGCTAGTGAGAGCAGCAGGAGCTTGATGGTGCAGAACTACCACTTTCTGTTCTGTCTGGAAGCGTCCCAGTTGTCACCGCACCAAATGCCACGAACTTTCAATTGCTATCTAGGGTATAAAATGAGTAACTATCACAAATATTCTTTTGCATAGCTCGAACCAAGGCACCACTGGACTACTGATCTTTCATAACATTATTAAGAAAGGAAGGCTTTAATGTGAAAAAAGCCTGATCTTGTCCATAACCAATAAGAGGTGGGATAGAGGATCAGCAAGCAATCCCAAAGTGTATGCGACATTTCTATTTCCATATTTTTTATGCTAGAACCAGTGCATCTTAGATTCTTTGACAGGGAGAGGCACTAAAATAGCATCAAACTTGTAAATAGGTACTGTGCATCACCTTGACCACATCAAAATAAAAAGAAATACTGTGTTGATCTCCAGAAATTGAAGAGTAGTATAAAAAAGGCTTTTCATAGATAACAAATTTTCTTGCATTTCTGGGACATGCATATAGTGCCATTTGTTAAACTCAATGAGAATAGAACCAACACCTTTAGCCTCATAGAATTTTGCATTGGTGACTCCACAATGGGTACTGGTGTAGGCAAGTCTACCAATTGAACAAAATTTACTTAATTTCTTGACATTCAAAATTATTGAATATATTGTCATATTGAAGGGTGAGCCAATAAATATATACTTTTAGATGGTGTAAGCCTTAATCAAGTATATGTTATTAGTTCTAATATTTGTGAATTTGAGATTTTACGGCTTAACTCTTTCTAGATTATACCATTTAAGGAGGTTTATTTATCCTATGCAAAGATTCCTCCTATTTGGCAGGTAGTTTGACTTTGTTGTTTACAACAATGTCATTGCAATTGTCTTCTAAGACAAATGACTTTGTTGTAGTTGTTAAACTAGAAACTCTATATATTTACTCATTTTTTATTTTAGTTTACAATTAATTTAAAAAGTTAGAACAAGGATTAACTATTATATTCATTTCAAAAGGAACTTATATATATATTTGAATTTTATAATTTATTTTTGCTTTAGATAATTGTAAACATAACAATTATATCATAAATTTATTTATTTTATATAATAAATTTAAAGTTTATAAAATTTTATTTAGGTACTCCAATGAAGTTTTAATGGTGTGGCATTTAGAAAAAGCAGTAAGAATATATCAATTTTTACTCTTTAGTGAAATTTCATAAACACTGAAAACATATATTGTGTTATAACATTACAAAGATAGGTAATAACTCCTTATTCTACTGTTGAAAAACCACTCAAATATGCTTACAATATCATAAATGTTATCACAACAATATAAACATTTAATAATATAAGTATTCAAGATTATTTTTTAATTTTTTATATTATGCATATCTTCAATTGAGAAAGATTTTATTAAAAAAATTTATATATATATATTCAATATTAGATATATAAATATAATTCTTGTATATATAGTTATTAAGTTAAAATTTAATATTAAATATTTTTTGTGAGGGCCAAGTGTACAGCTATGATGCTGTATAATAATATTAGTGTAGTGGGATTTTGGTAGTTGTTAGATTGATTTCAATCTAGACCACTCGCTCTTGTATATAAACTAAGGTTTATGGATTAATTGATATGTACATTTTCTGTATTCTTTTTCATATTCCATGCACTCACATTGGTGGAGGTGATATGCACTTTTGATTATCCCTAAGGATTGTTTGGATTTGGGATTTTGGTTTACATATAGGTTTTTCCATTTGTTTTTTCCCTTTAGGATTTTGGTTTATATTTAGATTTTGCATTGTCTAGATCTCCATTTCCTTCTAGCTTTTGTCATTCCTCTTTTTTCGCTCTTTCCTTTTCGTTCATCTTCATGGCAAATCAGCAATCTCCTCCTTTGACTTTAGAGTAATAGTTGGTACAATTGCTTGATGCTATGTGCTTACAATTGAACAACCAAACTCAGTTGATAGCAACATTCATGGCACGTGGTATAACTTCTCTTGCTCTTGGTGCCAATCCTTGCATTCAGCTGGAGTTTTTTCGTGGGAATCCTGGGGATGATGTGTACTATTGGTTCAATCACTTCACAGTGATTGCCACATATCATTCTTGGGATGATATTCGACATTTGCATGAGTTTCCCACATGTCTCCAAGGGACGGCGTTGCAGTGGTACATGTAAGCAACCAAAGGGAACAACTCGAGAAACGATCTATGGGGTTCAAATATAGAGGGAAAGGGTCTATGTATAAGAGTGCACCCCCTTTTCCAATCAGTCAAGGGTTTTGGGATAGTTGGAGTTAAGCGTCTTTAGGTTTGAATAGTACTAGGCTGGGTGACCTCCCGGGAAGTCCAAACTCAGGAGTTTACATTTGGTATCAGAGGGGTCTCGGGTCCGACTTTGTTGGTTAGCTAGAGGAATCACACCACATGTTGATTGACATCTGGCTGGTCCAGTTTGCTCCTGTTGGGCTCGACTTGAGGGGTAGGGTGTCAAGAGAGCGGGGCTCTCGGGAGAGCTGTGGCTCTCAGCTTCCATTCACGAGGGTGTGAACTTGCAGGGAAGCATGGTGGATTGTAAGCAACCAAAGGGAACGACTCGAGAAACGATCCATGGGGTTCAAATATAGAGGGAAAGGGCCCATGCACCCCCTTTTCCAATCGGTCAAGGGTTTTGGGATAGTTGGAGTTAAGCGTCCTTAGGTTTGAATAGTACTAGGCTGGGTGACCTCCCAGGAAGTCCAAACTCAAGAGTTTACATTTGGTATCAGAGGGGTCTCGGGTCCGACTTTGTTGGTTAGCTAGAGGAATCACACCACATGTTGATTGACATCTGGCTGGTCCAGTTTGCTCCTGTTGGGCTCGACCTGAGGGGTAGGGTGTCAAGAGAGTTGGGCTCTCGGGAGAGCTGCGGCTCTCAGCTTCCGTTCACGAGGGTGTGAATTTGCAGGGAAGCATGGTGGATTGTAAGCAACCAAAGGGAACGACTCGAGAAACGATCCATGGGGTTCAAATATAGAGGGAAAGGGCCCATGCACCCCCTTTTCCAATCGGTCAAGGGTTTTGGGATAGTTGGAGTTAAGTGTCCTTAGGTTTGAATAGTACTAAGGCTGGGTGACCTCCCGGGAAGTCCAAACTCAAGAGCTTACAGTACAATGGTTTGAGTGCAGCCACTTGTGGGGATTGGAGTGTTCTCCCGGACGTCTTCAAACACGCATTTGGACATGCCGACGATTGTGATGAGGCCTTCCAACAATTATATCATCTTCACCAAGGGCCATCTGAGTCGGTGATGCAATTTGGCTTTCGTTTCCGAAGTCTTTTGCTTTGTGCGAAGCCAAATATGTTAGAGCGGATTAAGCTAGGAATGTTGTGGCCAGCACTTCATCAAGATCTTGTCAGACTTATGCATGCACTTGCTCCAGCAACTCTTGACGATGTTTTTCGCTTGGCACAACATTATGAGACGTCGTCTCGTCCACTTCTCGCTGCCCATCCTTCTGCTCCTCTTCCTGTAGGTGATGGTTCTGTTCCAATGGAGGTTGGTGCTGCTACTGCTTGAGTCTAAGGACAAGGGCAAGGACATGGTCGTGGCCATGACATTTGCTGTTGGGCATGTGATGAAGTTGAGCATACCTATTGGCATTGTTGGCATTTTTCGGATTGGCAACCTCCATTTCTTGGGTGGAGACCTTGGCATCAACAACATCTTGTTGGTGTTGTTGTAGTGGGAGGTCTAGACACTGCAATACATTTGGGAAACGAAAAGTTGCTATTTACACTTGCGTCGTGCAGCATAACCAGTTTTCATTCTTTATGGCAACGGCCGTACACATGCATGTGCACGGGATGAGGCGGACCTGGTTGTGTGTGTGGGTGATTTCGAGCTTGAGTTGCAATCCTTGCGGGTGGTGCTGAGTCAAGCTTTTGACCTCATCCTTGGTATGAATTGGTTGCAGCGCAATCATGCCAAATGTGACTTTGAGGCTTCTCCCCCTTGTTTCATACTTCATTATGTTTCATCCATTCCTCTCACTTTTGTACCTCTTCGTCCCTCTATTTCTACTTCTGCTTCCATTACTTTTGTTCCCCTATTATTTCCTCCTATGTTTCCGTCTTGTTCTCTTCCCTTTTCCAGTCCCTTCAACAATCTTTGTGTTGTAGAGGTTGGCCGGCTTATGAAGGAGTATTCTAATCTCTTTGACTTTGACATATCGTCTGGGGCCAAGATTGCCACACGTCATCCGATTCCAAATGGGGATGCTCATTTAATCAAGGTTCCTGTTCGTTGTCGGTCACCCAAAGAGATCAAGATTTTATGCGCAAATGTTAAAGAAATGTTAGAGAAGGGTGTTATTCGGAAGTCGCAATGTCCTTGGGTATGTGAACCTTATCTTGTGATGAAGCCTGATGGGAGTATTTGTTTATGCATCAACTATCATCCGTTAAACGAAGTGACGATCCCAGATGTGTACCCTCTTCTTTACACTACTGATCTCTTGGATTGTTTAAGGCGAAGTCATTGGTTCACCAAGCTAGATCTTGCTTTTGGGTATTGGCAAGTACCAATGGCCGAAGAAGATATTCCTTAGACTGCTTTTTGTATACCATTTGGATTGTATGAGTTCTTGGTGATGCCATTTGGTTTGAACAATGCTCCAACAACTTTCCAACGGATGATGGACGAGGTCCATTGCGATATGCTAGAGGTGACTGCTGACTTCATTGATGATGTCTTGATCCACTCGGAGGGGACATGGGAGGAGCATGTTTGTGATGTTCATAAAGTGTTGGATTGGTTATGGGACGTTGGTTTAAAGTTGAAGTGGTCAAAGTGCGTGTTTGGTTCCAAGGACACAATTTATCTTGGGTACTATATTTCTCATGAGGGTTTGCAAATTGATCTTGACAAACTTGTGGCTATTCCAAAGTTCCCTACTCTGAAGTGTGTAAATGATGTGTAGTGCTTTTTGGGCAAGGTGCAGTATCTCGGTCGCTTTGTGGATCATCTTTTTGATCGCACTGCACCATTGCAAGCGTTGCTGGAGTCATCAACATCATCTTTCATCTGGTCTCCGGATTGTCAGCAGGCATTCATGAATCTCAAAGAGCTATTGACGACTCATCCAGTTTTGGCATATCCTGACTATACTCGACCTTTTATTTTGCGCGTGGATGCTTCTGACATTGGTGTTGAAGGAGTGTTGATGCAAGAAAGCTTGAGTGTGCCTTGTCAGTGCCATCCCATTGTGTATATAAGCCATACATTACAACCAGCGGAGATGAACTACTCCACGATAGAGAAGGAGTGTTTAGCAACACTCTGGGGTTTTGAGAAACTTCAGGCATATCTACATGGTTCTCGGACGTTATTTGAAGATGACCATACTGCCGTCACTTCATTAGTGAAACGGAAGAACTTCGTTAGTTGTACTGCTAGGTGGGTATATGGGACATCATCGTGTAACTGAGAAGCTGGGCAGGTTTTCTATTGGCCGAAGATGCGGCGTGATGTTATCCGGTATGCATAGTTGCATTTGGTGCCAAACTCGTAATATTCCCCCTCATGTCGTGGAAGGACGGTTGGAGTCAATTACAATTTCTCATCCATTTGAGTTAGTGGAATTTGATCTTATGGGACCTTTTCCACGGTCGATTGCTGGCAATGAGTATGTTATTATTGTTTTTGACTATTCGACTCGTTGGGTGGAAGTTGGTGCTCTTGCTAGCACCTTTGCAACTGTTGTTGGATACTTCCTCCTCAATCAAGTGGTGTTCCAGCATTCTTGTCTAGAGCAGATTCTTTCGGATAATGGTTGCACATCTATAGCTGAGGCATTTCATGTTCTGACGTCTCAGTTGGGAATATGTCACACTTTCACAAGTGCTTATCATCCATAATCAGACAGTTTAGAGGAACGGCTTGTTCGGACATTCAAAAGGATGATTGCAAAGTATATGAACTTTTAGCATTCGGATTAGGATGGTTATTTGCCGTCTCTTCGGTATACATATGTCACAAGGGTGCAGAGTTCTATTGGTGCTTCACCATATAAACTCTTATATGGTCATGATCTAATATTACCAATGGAGCTGGGTTTACTGTTGCAATTGCCACGAGCTACCAATGCTAGGTCGTGAGATCAGTATTTGATAAGTATTCTTCCACTTGTCTGAGTAGAGTTTGCCAAACACTTAGGCTGCATATAAGTGGGACAATAACATCGCTACAACTCCCATCATCGTCCACTTGTGGAGTACAAAGTGGATGATTTGGTGTTAATTTGTTTTCCCCATCTTACGGTACGTGGTTTATCTAAGGGGCTCCTTGCGCAGTGGAAAGGACCGTATCGGGTGTTGCGGCAAGTTGAACCACAAGTTTATGAGGTTCGGCATGACGTCTAGCAGGTTGATCCTCCAGAGATTATACATGTGCAGCGGTTGAAATGCTTTATACAAAGAGATCAGGAGCAGTTAATACCATTTATAGATCTAACAATGCCTCCTCCTGATGTTCCTCTAGATCCTAGCCTGTCTATAAGAGAACCCTGATGGTCTTCCATTATTCTAAGAGGAGGGGATGATGTGAGGGCCAAGTGTACAGCTATGAGGCCATATACTAATATTAGCGTAGTGGGATTTTGGTAGCCGTCAGATTGGTTTCAATCCGGACCACTCGCTCCTGTATGTAAGTTAGGGATTTTGGGTTAATTGATATGCATATTTTCTGTATTCTCTTTCCATATTCCATGCACTCACAATTTAGCAACTTTATTATTATTAAAATGTTTATAAATGATAAGTGATAAATGCGGAAGGCAAATCAAATCCACGGTTTGCATCTGGAGGATGATCATCAATGTGAAGAAATCCCTACATGAATGGAACATGAATAGAAACTTGCAGAGGAATCTCCACAGCAGCAGGATCTTTGCGATCTTCTGCCGGTGTGAATCTCATCAGTCTAACCACGACCAAAACTCCACATTTCAGCAATCCAACAAAGCCTTTAGCGTGTGGCCATACAAATGAACAAACCATGGTATTATCTGGAGGATCATAATGTCAACGTAGTCGACTGCCTCGATACCTGAAGAGTAACAGTTCCAAGAAGAACCATCGTTTTCTCGAAACGAAATGATGATGGATCCCCTTGCATTCCCGCTGCCAGCCAAATACCGGCTTGTGTAGAACCGAGACCAATCCACCTGGGCTCTCCAAGTGACTACAAGATCAAGCTCGCTGTTCATGCCAGCTTCATACTCAAGTAAAAGAGAGCCTGAAGAGGAGGCAAGCACCTGACTTGGAGCAGAGTTGACTATTGTCCACAAAGTTGATGCCTATTTCTTCACTGAGATCTCTAGCCAAGTGCTTTGCCAAGCTCTCCTCCAGCTCTAGATAGACACTACTTGTAGTTGCAAGCGGGCACTTGCCTTCCATCTTTGAGCCAGAGTGTCCAGCCTTGTAGCTTGGATGACAGATCTTCCGAAACTGCTGGCTTTTGCAAAACAACTGTCAAGATTAACATCCAATTTTGAATATTAAGGCTATTGGGATGAAAAAAAATTTAATCAACTTATACAAAAATAACAAGATCGTTAGTATTACTACATTTTTATAGTATCCATTGCAATGACAAAAATCCATAGTTCATACCTATCACTATATATCATTAGTATTAGCTATGATTTGTATTTGATTCATTTATTTTTTAAAATTACACCTTATAAATCTTTATCATTTATATGTATTTTCTTAACAATGTAGGTATCATGTATAGTGAAATCATTGTAGAGAAATAGTTTATGTTTTTCTTAGAAAAACTTGCAAGGTGGTGAGTGACTTTACCTAATGTAATCTATAAATCATGTAATTTTATTTTGAAATCACAACTTTGGGAATATTGTCTCATATGCAAGTTTGTCTTCAAATCAAAGTAACTAATGCAGTAGCAAAACATTAGCACATTAGATGAGTTGCAATGATTGGCTACTATAGTTTTCACTTCTAGTTCTACCCTTACCTAATCACTAAAGGATTAGAATTTCTTTACCACAAATTAGGCCATCATGAAAAGCACTCTAAAGAAAGTGTTATACATTGTCATATTCCTTTAGCTGGTTTTTGTAATACAAACATAGAAATGTACAACAAATTTAATAAAGATTTTATATGTGCTACAATGACACAAGATATGAATCTTCCCTTTTCCTTTGAGACCATTGATAAGTTTCATATGCTACTAAGTTATTTCTCATAAAAGCAAGAACAACAATATGGTTAAGGTTTTCAAAGTTTCTTCTTCTGTTAGTTATTTTGAATTTAGTGCTGAGAATTCCATAGAATATATATATGGATGTACTAGTTATTAATTTACAAGGATTAAGTTCAAAGCAAAGGGAGTCTTTGGCTACAAAATACACTAGCAATGCAAAGGTGTGCAATCTTAAAGTAGTGGCACAAATTCCACATTTGCAATTATAAGGATGAACACAATCCTAATGAAACACTTGCAAGGTGTGGAGATTCTAGAACTCTATTGTCTCCATTAAAAATTTAAATTTTTTGTACCAACTAACAAAGAATAATATATACTAAGCAAATGTATCTACCACCTTGTTAATAAAGATAAAATAGAACTAGGCTATGTGAGTTTTCTAGGAAAAGTGATTCCATATCAAGGATTGTGCCAAATTCCTAAAATTTGCTGCCTTTGTTTTTAAAGTGCTAATCCTTTGTTCTAACTTTTTAAATTAATTATAATGAACAAAACATTTATTACATGGATTGCCCATGGAAATGCATAATTTTATATTGGGAGTAGAGTTATATTTCACCAATGAGCATGATGAGATCCAAATTGCAATATCCCTTGTGTATTGAAAATTACAAATGAAAAGTTTAACTTACCTCGATTGCAATTTAGTGGGTGCTAGTTGAAATTAGCAAGGATCTGAGCTCTACTAAGAAAAGCAGAATTGCAAAGTTTTAGATGATATTTATTTAGGTTATATGATATTAATACTATTGAAAGTTAAATAGTAAATGGAAACTGTAAGTAAGTTTTTATGAAAATGGAGCAATGCATAATTGAATTGTATCATAGAAAGTATCTGTAAGAGAAATAAATTCACCAATTATGAATATGGAATCTGTTGGTAAAGAAAGAAATTTTAATCAACTTATGGAACAATAAAAAGATCCTGTTATTATTACTACATGTTTTATACTATTCATTGCAATGACAAAAATCCATAGTTTATAATTATTAGCTATGATTAGTGTTTGATTAAAAAATTTGAAAAATCACATCTTATAAATCTTTATCATTTCTACATATTTTTTTTAACAATGTAGATATCTAATATAGTGAAATTATCCTAGAGAAATAATTTATGTTTTTCTTAGAAAAATTTGCAAGCTGGTGAGTGACTTTACCTATGTAATTTATATATCATGTCATATTTTTTTGAAAGCCAATTTGTCTGAAATATTGTCTCATATGTGATAAAGTTGTCTTTAAATCAAAGTAAACTAATGCACTAGCAAAACATTTGGATGAGTTTCAATCATTGGATAATGTAGTCTTCACTTCCAGTTCTACTGTTATCTAATCACCAAATTAGAATTTATTGATCACAAATCAGGCCATCACTACTAAAAACACTTTAAAGAAAGCATTATAAATTATCATCTTCTTTTTGCAATACAAACATAGGAATATAAAATAAATGCAATAAAGATTTTATATGTGCTACAAGGATATAAGATATAGTTGTTCTCTTTTCTTTTGACAGTATTTATAAATGTGCTACTAAATTGTTTCTAAAATAGGTAAGAACAACTACATGCTTAAAGTTTTCAAAGTTTCTCTTGCTATTAGCTATCTTATTTTAGTGTTGAGAAGTCCATAAAATATATCTATATATACTAGTTATGGGGATGGTCCAAAGTTGAGTTGAGCTCAATTCAACACAAGTCAACTCAAGTCAACATAATTAATTAGAAGTCTTACAAAGGAAATATAAATTGAACAAATGAAGGTTCTAACAAACTTTAAAATATTTAAATACGTAAATATTTGAGTTAAAAGTTTCTATAAGTTTGAATTGTTTAAAAAAAACAAAGTTCACAAGAATCTATCTTTTATAAAGCTATATTAATTTATTATGACTATTGTTACAGTTGTTATATTTTGATTTGACTACTTAATATTTTGAATATTTTTATAGTTGTAGATGTCAGGAATCCCCCAATTCTTGCCACATTCCTGATTCTCGCCGGATTCCTGACCTGCAGACCACATTCCTGACTCTCGAGACACTTCCCTATTCCTGACTCTCGAGACACTTCCCTATTCCTGACTCTCGAGACACTTCCCTATTCCTGACTCTCGAGACACTTCCCTATTCCTGACTCTCGAGACACTTCCCTATTCCTGACTCTCGAGACACTTCTCGATTCCTGAGTCTCAGGCCACATTCCTAATGATGATGTGGCACCTCCTCGACCTCAGCTATATTTAGGCTGTCCTCGATCCAAGAGTGGTGGAGCTTCATCAACCTATAGTATATATAGGTTAGCCTTGTTCCATTTCTCCACAATCTGAATCAACACCAGTCTAAGGCCTCTTCTTTGTTTCCACTAGCTTTTCTCTTTGTCTTTTTGCATTTTCCAGTCTTGATCTTGTCAGGGGTCTTGACAGTTTGATTCAGATTGTGGTTTTTCGTTTTTTGATTTAGCTCGTTTTGATTGTTTGATTACCTTTGCCTTTTTTTCCCCCTTTTTTCTTTCTTCTTGCCAATGGAGTCTCCAAGCCATCCTGATTTCTTTGCTGAAGTCCTTGCAAAAATCCAGTCTGAGAATACCGAGCTGAAGGCGACCCTTCTTCGCATGCAGCAGGAGCTTGCTTCACTTTCGGCTCAAGGATCCAGCAAAGTTCTTGAACCGAAGGTGAGCTTCCCGGCGAAATTTTCAGGCAAGCGTTCGGAGCTTCGCGGATTCCTGAACCAGATGGAGTTGATCTTCGCACTTCAACATCGGCGGTACCCTACTCCCGAGTCTCAAATCGGCGCGATTGGGACGTTGCTCGAAGGTGCAGCTTTGTCATGGTTTTCTCCTCTTCTGGAGAAGAGCATGAAAGGGGTCGTGGTTCCAGAGCTGATGGATCTTCAATTGTTCAAAGAGAAGCTCGAAGCATGTTTTGGCGAGACGGATCGGGTTCGGGCTGCTACCACAAAGATGAGACGTCTCTCTTAGGGGTCTCGTCCTGCTTCAATCTACGCTGCAGAGTTCCAACTCCTTGCTTTGGACACTCAGTGGGATGAGCGGGCCCTGATTGACCAATTTCGTTTCGGCCTCAACAACGGTGTCAAGGATTTGTTGCTCACCATGGAGGATCCCAAGGACCTGTCGGATGCCATCAACAAAGCTGTTAGATGTGACAATCGTCTCTTTGAACGTCGTTAGGAAAGTCGCCGCGCCGCTGTTTTTCTGTCCCAGACTCAGGAATCCCAGCTTGAGTCTTCGGGGCATACTCCTGAACCTACTGCTCCGGTTCCGATGTATATTTCTGGTACTCCCCGACTCATTAGAGGGAAGTTGAGTCTTGCTGAGAAGCAACGTCGAATATCTCATAATCTTTGCCTCTATTGTGCTGATCCTAATCACAAAGCAGCTGTATGTCCCAAGAAGCCTCCTCGACTGCTCGAGTTCACTCTGCCTCAAAGTCCTCCTCTATTGCAGTCGGGAAACGACCCTGTCCAAACAGAGTAGGAGCTGTCTGTTTGGACTCCCCGAATAAAAATCACTTTTCTTCTTTATCAAGCTCCTCACCACCTTTCATCAAAGCCACCACCAATTCCCACAACTTCCGCGTCCCATGTCTCCTTTCTTTCACCGGACAATCAGGACTCAAGGCTCTGGCGTTACTGGACTCGGGTGCAACTTCCTGCTTCATGGACACGGACTTTGCTGCCCGACATCACGTTCCTCTTTCTCCTACCATACGGGATTTGAGGGTTGAAGGCATCGGCGGGCATTTTGTGTCTCCATCTTCTGGACTTAGGGAAACGTTGCCCGTTCGAGTACACATCGGGTCCACCGTCACCGATATCGCCTTCAACATCATCAACAGCAAGTCCTCCTCTGTGGTGCTCGGTCTTCCGTGGTTCCAACTACATCAGCCTCAGATCTATTGGAAGGAATTACAGCTCATCTCTCCCACGGCTTCCCCTACTGTTCATCGAATCCGAATCAGGAAAAGTTCCCTAAACTCAAATTGGGGTTCTGTTCCTGACTCTATAAAGTTTTCACCCTCTTCTTTTTCCTCTCTTCCATCTTACACTGGACCGTATTCTTGTCTCATCATTCCATTTAGTCGTACACCTCCTCCTATCTCCACAATCACTATGAAAGAACTCCTTCATGAAGAACCTCTTTTTCTTTTTGCTTTGCATGTTTCTCCTGTCAGTCTTCCTGAGAAGTATCATGATTTTGGGGATGTGTTTGACAAGAAAAAAGCTAGTCCCCTCAGGACTCCTCCTTGATGGATGCAATCAGAAACGATCTTCAATCCGATGATCTCGCTAGCGACATCTTCCCCCATCTTCAGGCTGGACACCCAATGACTCCCGACTGCCGGCGATTTGACGAGTTCGAGTTCTTAGATGGCTTATTGTACCGTGGGGAGCAGCTTTACGTTCCTGAAGGTGATGCTCGAAGGTTGGTCCTGATGGCGTGCCACGATAGCCCGACTGCTGGTCACTTCGGCATTGCAAAAACCTATGAGCTAGTTGCACGGGACTTTTGGTGGCCTCACATGGACGACTACATCAAAGCTTTTGTTACCTCCTGTGATACTTGTGCCCGGAATAAGGTACCTCGCCACCTTCCTTCAGGTTTGCTTCGTTCCCTTCCGGTCCCTTCAGGTCCTTGGGAATCCATCTCCATGGATTTCTTGAGTGATCTTCCGAGTTCTGGAGGCTTCAACAGCATTTTAGTCGTGGTGGATCGCTTCACAAAGATGGCGCACTTCTTGCCATGTACCAAGGAATTTTCGGGCGAGGACATGGCAAAACTGGTATTTAGGGAAATTTTCCGACTTCATGGGATTCCTACAGATGTGGTTTCGGATCAGGGGCCTCAGTTCATCTCTCATTTCTGGCAACGGTTTTTGCAGCTGCTTGGAGTGAAGGCCAACCTCTCTTTGGCATATCATCCTCAAATTGATGGGCAGTTCGAGCGAACGATTCAAACGTTGGAACAATTTTTGAGGTGCTTCATCAACTATCATCAGGATAACTGGTTCGATATCCTTCCCCTTGCTGAGTTCTCCTATAACAACTCTGTTCACTCCTCTCTTCGAGTTTCCCCCTTCTTTGCGAACTCTGGCCGAAATCCCCGATTCAATCTCTCACTTCCTTCTCCATTTGAATCCTCTCGTTCAAATCCCTGCTCTGAGGCATTTATCTCCAACCTCCAGGAAATCCACAACTCCATCTCCTTCCACCTCCATTGTGCTCAGGAATCTCATAAAACATTTGCCAACGTCCATCGTCAGGATTGTCCCCCTTACAATATCGGGGATAAAGTCTGGCTCCTTAGGCGAAATATCTCCACCACCAGGCCCTGTCCAAAACTCGATTTCAAACGCCTTGGTCCTTTCCCTATCACTGCCATCATTAATCCTGTGACTTATCGCCTTGCACTTCCCTCCTCATATCAAATTCACCCCGTTTTTCACTCCTCTCTCCTTGAGCCTTATATTCCCAGTCCTATTCCAAATCGGGTCATTCCTCCGCCTCCACCAGTGCAGCTCGAGGATGGGTCTGAGTACAAGGTTCAGGACATCCTTGATTCCAAGATTTCACGGTCTAAACTCTACTATCTGGTGGACTGGAAGGGTTACGGACCTGAGGAACGCACTTGGGAACCTGCGAACAACCTGATTCATTCTCCTGACCTTGTTCAGGACTTCCACCGCTGCTATCCTTCTCGTCCCAGTCCTCATTCTTTTTCTCCATCTCCCATCCCTCGCCGCTCATCTCATCCTCCTCTTCATTCTCGTTCACATTCTCGTTCCACTCGTTCTTGAGGAGGGGGTGTTGTCAGGAATCCCCCAATTCTTGCCACATTCCTGACTCTTGCCGGATTCCTGACCTGCAGACCACATTCCTGACTCTCGAGACACTTCCCAATTCTTGACTCTCAAGACACTTCCCTATTCCTGACTCTCGAGACACTTCCCGATTCCTGAGTCTCAGGCCACATTCCTGATGATGATGTGGCGCCTCCTCGACCTCAGCTATATTTAGGCCGTCCTCGATCCAAGAGTGGTGGAGTTTCATCAACGTATAGTATATATAGGTTAGCCTTGTTCCATTTCTCCACAATCTGAATCAACACCAGTCTAAGGCCTCTTCTTTGTTTCCACTAGCTTTTCTCTTTGTCTTTGTGCATTTTCCAGTCTTGATCTTGTCAGGGGTCTTGACAGTAGATACTATTCCTTCATTCAAAAGATTTTTGACGGTTCTTGAGAAGATGGGAAGCAAGGAAAATACAAGATCTATGAGTAACAATTGTAGTGCAAAGGAATGTGAGAATGTTAATTTTGTTTCATTACCACAATTTCCATATTACACTCCTATTCGTTATTACGTTTTTATTACCCATTTGAAAATGTGGAGACCACTATCGTGATTGATAAAAATGCTTTTGTTACTTCTGAAACAACAGTTCAGAGTAAAAGATATGAAGAAATGAATAGCACGGTGGAAAACACCAAGAAATCTACTCCATAACACTTTCCATGATATTTGTAATTTAAATATTAATTCATATTAAAAACTGTGTTGCCAGCTTATATCACAATCCTCTCATATGATAAGACCAAGATATATTTTTGTAGTGAATCCTCATTAAAAGTTTTCGAGAGTTGTTTGTGAATAATAATAAAATAAATTAAAATCTTTCGAAAGACTCAAAAGTAATATCACATCAAAGAATCAACTTTATCTACATTTCCAAGACTGAAAAGCAATCTCACATAAGGGAATAGTAGCGTGCCAATGTGCTCTGCCACTATAATGTATTCTATATTTCCCTGCAGTCTATTTCTCTAAACATTTGGCATGCGTAGAAAAGAATATATGTGTAGTAAAGTAGGATTTCATTATAATGATAAAGCATGTGTATACACGATAATCTAAAATTCTAGAAGCTCTTATGTTTATAAGCAAGCTATGATTATGAAGCCCCATTTCCAAAACTGACATTTAAAGAATCTGAGTATCGTCAGTGTTATAATAAATAAACCTTATTCCCGAGACTCAAACTTAATATATAAACTATCTAGAAAAGTTATAGTCATTATAGTTTTTTTGTTCTCCTTGAGCTCCTTGGAAGTTTGTATTGAAATGGCTCGAAGGAAAGTCACTGCTACTTGTACTTAGCCCCCCAACATTTATATTAATCTCCACCTCCATCCCCAAGTTCTACCAACATTCTACCTTCACCTCCATATAATAATCCTTTTTCTACTGAGGGCTTTAGTGAAGTTGAACTAGAGCTCCTTATATATGAAATTCTGAATCTTATTATTAGATAGGGATTGCCTCCAATGCTTCAAAAGCAATGCCACATGTTTTTGCAAGATCTTGTTCCTGACATAGCAGGACTACTTGAAAGCACAAAGCACTATTACATTCGGTGTTTAATATGCTACTTTTTCTTGGACAAGACAAGTGGCTTTATGGGTTTACAAACTTTTCTTGAGCACTGTAGGAATTGCCCAATGGCGGGTTTGGAAAATGTGCATGTGTGGATGTACAATAGATTCAAGAATGAGTTACAGACATATACCTTCTCACCTTCACTTATAGTTTGCATGATATAGATAGTTCTTCTCATCATGTTCTCAAATAGTTCTGGTAGTCCTTTCTTTTTGTTCATCAAGCAGATATTAAAGAAATCTAGAGTTTCTATCTGTCACTTATACGGAAGCTTCAATTTTGCGATATTATAAATTATATCATCGGAGAAGAGTCGGGAAGAGCTCTCAATTGAGTTCGTACAAATTGAGCATAAAATTCAGCATGCAAATTCTTCAAAGTTGAAGAAACTAAAATACATTGCAGACAATTGTAGGCCGAAGGAGTGGCTAGAGACTATAGCTGAAATTTCTTAAGTTTTTTATCACACTTCATTTTTCTCAATTATGCATATTTACTTTTGTAGTGAACAAAACTCTAGATGATATATCTTATAATATCGCAAAATTGAAGCTTCCGTATAAGCGACAGATAGAAACTCTGGATTTCCTTAATGTCTGCTTAATGAACAAAGAGAAAGGACTACCAGAACTATTTGAGAACATGATGAGAAGGGCTATCTACATCATGCAAACTATAAGTGAAGGAGATTCGAGTTTTTGGATCTTTAGTCAAAGTGCCCAAATATGCTCCAGCTAAAGTGAATGTGAAGCAAGAGTTAGTCATTATTCTCTCGTCCTCTTTTAGTTCAAGTGGAGAAGTTATATTAGTGTCAGCGCCAAATTCACTTGACGTGCACTTATTTTTGTATAGGCTTGTGAGCAAATTTCTATCCTTCTACAACGATATTTTCCTCGAGCTACCACCTTTTGTCAATAGCACAAATTCCAAATGGAAGGGGATAGAAACCAAATAGTATATCCACAATTGGTGCAATATCAAGACCACACACTTTCAACATTTTGAAGGTACAATGTTTACTTGCCAAATAAGAGGAATCTTTGCATAGGATAAATAAACCTCCTTAAATGGAATGATCTTAAAAGCAACAGTTAAATTAGGTTATAAAATCTCAACTTCACAAATACTAAGACTAACAACATATACTTGACTAAGACGTACACCATCTATAAGTATATATTTTTTTGGCTTACCCTTTAATAAGACAATGTATTCAACAATTTTGAATGCTAAGAAATTGAGTAAATTTTGTTCAATTGATAGACTTGCCTAGACTAGTACCCATTGTGGAATCACCAATGTAAAATTCTATGAGGCTAAAGGTGTTAATTCTATTCTCATTGAGCTTAATAAATGGCACTATACACATGTCCCAGAAATACAAGAACTATGAGAAGCCTTGCTGATACTAGTGTTCAATTTTCTGGAGATCAACACTGTATTACTTTTTATCTTGATGTGGTCAAAGTGATGCCCATGCTATTTTAGTGCCTCTCCTTGTCAAAGTTCTAGCATAAAAAATATGGAAGTAGAAATGTCGCATACACTTTGGGATTGCTTGCTGATCCTCTATCCCACCTCTTATTGGTTATGGACAAGATCAGGTTTTTTTCACATTAAAGCCTTCCTTTCTTAATAATGTTATGAAAGATCAGTAGTCCAGTGGTGCCTTGGTTCGAGCTATGCAAAAGAATATTTGTGATAGTTACTCATTTTATGCCCTAGATAACAATTGAAAGTTCGTGGCATTTGGTGCGGTGACAACTGGGACGCTTCCAGATAGAACAGAAAGTGGTAGTTCTGCACCATCAAGCTCCTGCTGCTCTCACTAGCAATAATCAAGAGGCACGAGAGATTTAGTTCTCCTGTGGCAGATCAATGCGGGGGTGATCCTAGGGAACTGTAATCACCCCTTTGGCGCTTGTCAAAAGCCTCAACCACGCTCTGACAGTGAGGGTGGCGTCCTCCTTCGCATAAACCTTTCATGTAGCCACCATGGAAGTCTGGCTAGTAAATATCCTTGATGCGTCTCAAGAATCGGGGTGATTTTTGGGTGCTAAAATCGGGAGGAGTATCAAGCTCGCGCAGGACGGCAGTCTCTCCGAGAAAAAGCGGGCTTGTTTGATTCCCCCAAACCCACCAGGCACATGGAGAACTTCGTCCACTTGAGCTGCCTGAGGATGGAATTGCCTGTTCGTGACAGGAATGGATGGTGAATGTGTCCAAGCACAGCCCTGAACCTGGAAAGATCACACCGAAAGCTTACAAAGTCTACTTCTCTGGAAGTTCATACCTCTCAACCTTGGTCCCTGAAAACGTATCCCGCCGCCAGGGCGCCAAACACAAGGTCAGCGTCGAGAAAGCTACACTGCGAGGAGGAGGAGGAGCGCCTGCGATCGATCATGTCTTGTCAATGGAATCAGACGAGACAAGAGAATCAGCTGCCAGGGCTGGAGCCGCCGCTGCGCCGATAGGCCAGGAAATGGATTATCACAGCCGCCGCAGTCTCCAGCTTGCCCACGTCAATCTGCGCAAGGCTGAGGTGCTCCAGCGTCGCGATGCCAGAGCATCCGCATTGATGATCGACGATGATTCAGTATTTGGTATTTACAAATATCGGGAAGAGAATCGAACCCGAAACGTTTGTCTTGGGAGACCAAATGACTGGTCTAAGCTGTTTTTGTGAGCCGGCGAACCAGAATAATGGCTCCTTATTTAGCAAATTTTTTGCATAAAAGTCCTTGTTGAGTGGACCCTTCGGCATCGAACCCGGGTCTTCTACAACGGTTTACCTCTACACTTACCTGATAGCCATCATCTCGGCAACCGGGTTCCCGTATTAAAAAAATCATACCATGTACTTGAACCATATGACAGGGGTCTTTGCGAAATCCATGGCGTTTTTGTTAGATCGCCCACCAGACGAGATTATCCCCCGCATTCGTGCTGCTCGGCGTTTCGTCCTTGGCAAAGCCCCCTCTTGGGTTGTGAATCGATCATCGTGGTAATAGATCGTCAAGAGTTATGGCCTGGGTTGCAATAGAAACTCGCTGAGCAATCTCCACAGCCGCAGGAGCTTTGCGATCTTCTGCTGGTGTGAATCTCATCAGTCCCAAAACTCCACGTTTTGGCAATCCAACGAAACCTGTAGCGTGTGGCCATTCAAACGAACATACCTCGGTATCATCCTCGGCTGCCTCGATGCCTGGAGAGTAACAGTCCCGGGAAGAACCATCATTTGCCCGAAACGAAATCACGATGGATCCCCTTGCATTCCCGCTGCCAGCCAAGTACCAGCTTGTGTAGAACTGAGCCCGAGCCGGAGACCAATCCACCGGGGCTGTCCAAGTGATGCCGAGATCAAGCTCGCTGTGTGTGCCAGCAAAAGAGAGCCTGAGGAGGACGCGAGCACCCGACTTGGAGCAGGGCTGAGACTGAAAACACGACTGTCCATGAAGTTGATGCCTGTTTCTTCGCTGAGATCTCCAGCCAAGTGCTTCGCCAAGCTCTCCTCCAGCTCCAGATAGACACTACTTGTAGTTGCAAGCGGGCACTTGCCTACCAGCTTTGAGCCAAACATGCTGGAGAGTGTCCAGTCTTGCAGCTTTCGGAAAACAACCTGCTCCAATGTCGTGCCTTCTTCGTCCCGATCGAAGTCACCGGAAGTGATAAGCAGCCTCTGGGAATGGTACATACCACTGTAAATCGTCTGCCTGTCCAGGAGCGTCGTGAGCCCAGCCTTGTCTCTACATGGGAGAAGCGTGAGCCATGGCGTGAGCCGTGGCGTTCTACAGAGTGCTTCTCTCGGGAGTGCTCGCTCTTGCTCCATTTCTTTCCTTTCACCACCCTCTTCATGCCAGGAGCGTCGAAAGCTCCTCCTCCTCCTGTCCGGTTTGCCTCGGGCCTCGACGAGAACCACGGCCCCAAGAACGTAGTTGGCAATTCGAGGAAGTTGATCGATGCGCAAAAGAGGCCCGAGAGAGCAGCTCGCCGCCAAGCCAGTGGGAGTGGAGCTCACGGCATTTCCAGAGGTGGACGTCGACGTCCAGCCAACGACGTGGGCTGCGCGATCGGATCGCCCACGCCCCAGCGCTCGTTGTTCCATCGCCCTTGCCATTTCTTTGATTCGAAACTTCCGGACCTGTTCCAAGCGATTCTTTCATCATCGTTTCGGGATTTGAGGACTTACGAGCTGGAAGATCGACAAAAGAAAGGGCAAAAGGAGGATAGGGTTCGATTTTACCTCTCAAAAGCCTCGACCACTGAGAAACGTACTTGGAGTAAGAGTTCGCACCCTTGGAGGCATGAAGGGCAATGAGATCACTCTTCTGAAGGCCATGGGTGTTTGCACTGTGCTGGGAGATTCTCTCCAAGGGCAAGTAAATCTGTGCTTGAATTCTTTCTAGTAGTTGAGTTTATATGTATGGAAAGTGTGGGCTCATTGAGATGCATTTGATTGAGCAGGATGAAACACGATGATCAGTGTGTACGTATTGCATGAGTGTGGTAAGCAAGCAATCCACCTCTATGCATACTTATGTCTAGAAGGGACAAAATGAGTTGATGTTTTGCCAGGTAGCAATTTTGTCTTTACCCAGGTTGTTCTTATTAGCATGTATATTGAGTGCAATAGTCTTGAAGTTCAAGTATCTTTTAGTGGAGTTTTGAGCCTTGGACAATTGTCATTTAGCACATATAGTTGGCATGGAAAGTTGCAATATACATTTGTGATAGAGCAAAATGCACTAGGAAGGCTTGAGATAAAAAAAATGTGATGAATGATGGGATAAAGTGAAAGTGATAGATCCAGAAAACAATTGAGAACTCACCAAGAAATCGTAAAAGCCCATATATGAAAAAAGTTGATGCAACCTTGTGGCTGAAATCCAAGCTGGAACCCATGCACCAAGGTAGTAAAACCTGAAGACAAAAGAGAAGAGGTGAAAGAAAATGGGGAAAAAAGAAAAAGAAAAAAGAAGTCATTACATTAATGCTTTGAGGTGGCAATGATTGTGAGCATGTGGAAGCTCATGGCCAATTTTATTGGTGAGCACATATGAACCACCCTCCACTTAGCACTAGATGAAGTAGAGGCTAAGCCACTGTGAAGAAAATTTGGAGGATGAAGTGAACTTTTTGAGAAGAACAAGTTGTTCAGGAAAAAAGATGATTAAACTAGGAACTTTGGAGTCAATGTCTGCCTTGGTTTGCTCAATTGAAGCCCTACATTGCTCGTCAAGGGCAAGGATCTTCATGTCACGAGCATGAAGCTTGTCCATGTTGGAAAGTTGGAAGTTTGTAGTATGGCGCAAAGATAGCGCAAGCAATAATACTTGGAAATCTATGAAAGTACAAGTAGTCTAATCAAATAAAGAGGCTAGGCTACACTATGTCAAATGCCCATGGGGATAACAATGTAGTTTGCAAACATCTTTAGGATCAGAAACCTGCTCTTGTGGCTAAAGAGATCACATTGCTCCCAAATCCAAAATCAACAAAAGCATTGATGATGGGAGAACTATCGCCAAAGCCTATAGGTGCAAAAATTGCATCTAGATTAGAAGAGGAGGCTGTGTCAATGATGTGCACATCCAATAGGAAAGATGCTATGGCTTTAGTAGATCTTGTAAAGTCCTTTAGATGCTATCTAAAGCTAGGAATCATACATGAAAGCTCACACCACAAAAAGGTGACAAATGTTTCCATCAATTGTTGAAGTGCACACTCCAAGTCCCTACCAAAGGAAGGTGCAAGATATCTGGGAAGGAGAGGCGTGAATGGGAGTTTGCATGCCACCTTTAGTGTTGGATTAGTGATTGCTGAAGGAGTTGGATCGCCATCAATTTTCTCTTGATCAGTTGTTTTCTTCTTTTGTGCTCATGTGGCTATTGTCTTTGCAAACTCTTCCTTGGGATCTTGATTGCATTGACTTGTCCCATTAGAGATTTTCCTTTGTTGGAAGATGACGAAGGTACATCCTCGATTGCATGCTGCTCAAGCTGTTGTTAGTAGCAATCCTTTGCTTGTGTTATAGTGCTATTATCAGTGAATGGTTGCTCTTGGACACATTGAAAACGTGGTGGTCACAACTCTAGATAAAGTTTTCAACACCTCTCTATGCTGTGAGTTGTGATGTTGCAATGGGAGCAATACTATAAGTGACTAAGTTTTCCATTTTACTTTAGTCATTTAACCGCACCTCCGACCACTTGGAGGAGTCTCATTCACAACTTCCATAAGTCCCAGTTAGGACTTAGGGCTTGCTAGCCCCGAGAATGGCATCCATGCCACTCAACCTTTGCACTTGGTCCAAGTGCTCCATGTGTCTGATCCCATGACTGACACCCCAAGGCACCATTGACATATCGGCCCGTTACGCTAAGGCCATGCCCATTCACCTTGGTCACACCGGTGGTCTAACGCCACCTACATCATAGTCCCATCTCTCAAAGACTAGGCCATCCGTCCGTGAGTGATCATCCCAGATCTACTCCTTAACATCCTTAGGATGCCCGTAGACATGGGGAATAGCCTTCCCCGACAACTCTTTTCCAGCCCCCACCAAGTCCCTTTCTGTCCATGGCCGTGTTCGCCAACACTGCCACTAGATCAAAGCTCGCAGGCTCGACCTCTAAGTCCCACTATCCTTTGGGACTTCTTCATCATGTGACCATATCCTTGGTCACTACACTAGAGGACTGTTCCTCTTCCCTTTCACCGTTTGGGACTTTGGGACAACATTTCGGAACACCGTGGCCTTATGTAAGCCTCATGGGTACTCTCCCTGCCTTTCACCTTTAAGTGCTCTAGCCATGGGCTTAGAGTTAGGTTCCGTTGAGCCACGCCAGGTATCCAAGTAGGTAGTGCCACCCACACTTGGATTGGGAGCATTGGCCAATCGATCTCCCGGGGGAACTAGAGATGGCTCTTGAACACTTCACCAAGTTACCCACTTGTCGGTCCGTGTTCACTCTAGTCTTGGACTTCCCAGTGGGCAGCTCATCACCCAACACTGGGTATAGCCTTCCTGGGCTAAATTGGCCTTTCCTGGCCCAACTGGCTCCACTGCAGTCCTCCCCCTTACTATACTTTTGGAGCTCACCAAACCCCCTAGGGTCTGGGAGACGAACACTTTGGGCTTTCACCCTCTTAGACTCGAACTCGGACTCGGACTCGGACTCGGACTCGGACTCAGACTCGGACTCGGCCTCGGCCTCGGCCTCGGTCTCGATCTTGGTCCCGATCTCGGTCTCGGTCTTGGTCCCGGTCTCGGTCCTGGTCTCAAACTCCATCTCGAACTCCATCTCGGGTCCATCTTGGACTCCATCTCGGGTCCATCTCATAGTCCATCTCAGACTCCATCTCAGACTCCATCTCGGGTCCATCTCGGACTCCATCTTGGGTCCATCTCATAGTCCATCTCAGACTCCATCTCGGACTCCATCTCGGGTCCATCTCGGACTCCATCTTAGGTCCATCTCGGATCCCATCTCGGGTCCATCTCGGACTCTTCCACGTGTCATGTTTTGGTCCTTTTGTGTCTTCTTTTCTAGAGACTCACTCATGGCTCGCCTCGTGCTTGTTCCTCGAGCACTTCATTGGGAGTTCCATTCCCACTCTTGACCTTTTCAAGTCGAAGCTTTTAGTCTAAATGTGTTACGATCGTTTAGCTTTCACTTTGGCCACTACCACCCTTTCGGCTCCACTTTGGGGCCTATGGATTTTGTGTCTCACAAATACCAAGAGTGTGGAGCACATTGTGGCTTCTCAGCCTACTGTAAGTGGTAAGTATGGGTAGTGCGAGCTACTCCTTTAAAGGAAATAGGTGGTTTTATCACTGATCATTGTTGCTTTGTCATTTTGGAACATCATTTCATTAGTTTTTGTTCCTTCAAATACTAATTAAATTAGTGCCTTAATAGTTTTAGAACCAATTGAGAAAAAAATAAACTAGTAGATGGATTGTCCATGAAAATGCATGATTTGATATTTGAAGTAGATGTAAGCAATTAAATTTTCAATTCTACTTTAGTCACTTAACCACACCTCCGACCACTTGGAGGAGTCTCACTCACAACCTCTATAAGTCCTATTTTGAACTTAGGGACTTGCTAGCCCCAAGAATGGCATCCAAGCCACTCAACCATTGCACTTGGTCCAAGTGCTCCATGTGTTTGATCCCATGATTGACACCCCAAAGTACCACCGACATATCTGCCTGTTATGCTAAGGCCATGCCCATTTACATTGGTTACACCAGTGGTTTAACACCACCTACATCACAGTCCCGTCTCTCAAAGACTGAGCCATCCATCCATGAATGATCATCCCAGATCCACTCCTTAGCATCTTTAGGATGCCCGCAGACAAAAGGAATAGCCTTCCCCGACAACTCTTTTCCAGTCCCCACCAAGTCCCTTTCTGTCTATGGCCATGTTTGCCAATACTGCCACTGGATTATGGCCTGCAGGCCCAACCACCAAGTCCCATTGTCCACTAAGACTTCCTCACGGTGTGACCATATCCTTGGTCACCACCCTAGAGGACTACTCCTCTTCCTTTCCACAGTTTGGGATTTTGGGACAATATTTCAGAACACCATGGCCCTACGTGAGCCTCCTGGGTACTCTCCTCGCCTTCCACCTTTGGGTGCTCTAGCTATGGGCTTAGAGCAAGGTTCCGTTGAGCCACGCCAGGTATCCAAGTAGGTAGTGCCACCCACACTTGGACTGGGAGCATTGACCATTCGATCTCCCGGGGAAAGTAGAGCTGGCTCTTGAACACTTCACCAAGCTACCCCACTTGTCAGTCCATATTGACTCTAGCCTTGGACTTCCCAGTGGTCATCCCATCAACCAACAGATGGGTATGGCATTCCTGGGCCAAACTGCCCTTTCCTGGCCAAACTGGCTCCACTGGGATTCCAACCCCCACACTCTCCCTACCCCTGCAC
>NW_003314377.1:487297-489178 GCF_000143415.4 Selaginella moellendorffii
GGCCTTCCTGATGCTCTTTCAGGCGCTCCTATCTCAATCTCAGGCCTGGTAATCCTGCCTTTGATCAATAGGATCAAGTTATCCTCGATCCTGATCAGCTTCAAGTTATGGCAATTTCCCTGGCCCCTCAGGACTCCTCCTTGATGGATGCGATCAGAAATGATCTTCAATCCGATGATCTCGCTAGCGACATCTTCCCCCATCTTTAGGCTGGACACCCAGTGACTCCCGACTGCCGGCGATTTGACGAGTTCGAGTTCTTAGATGGCTTATTGTACCGTGGGGAGCAGCTTTACGTTCTTGAAGGTGATGCTCGAAGGTTGGTCCTGATGGCATGCCACGATAGCCCGACTGCTGGTCACTTCGGCATTGCGAAAACCTATGAGCTAATTGCACGGGACTTTTGGTGGCCTCACATGGATGACTACATCAAAGCTTTTGTTACCTCCTGTGACACTTGTGCCCGGAATAAGGTACCTCGCCACCTTCCTTCAGGTTTGCTTCGTTCCCTTCCGGTCCCTTCAGGTCCTTGGGAATCCATCTCCATGGATTTCTTGAGTGATCTTCCGAGTTCTGGAGGCTTCAACAGCATTTTAGTCGTGGTGGATCGCTTCACAAAGATGGCGCACTTCTTGCCATGTACCAAGGAATTTTCGGGCGAGGACATGGCAAAACTGGTATTCAGGGAAATTTTCCGACTTCATGGGATTCCTACAGATGTGGTTTCGGATCGGGGGCCTCAGTTCATCTCTCATTTCTGGCAACGGTTTTTGCAGCTGCTTGGAGTGAAGGCCAACCTCTCTTCAGCATATCATCCTCAAATTGATGGGCAGTCCGAGCGAACGATTCAAACGTTGGAACAATTTTTGAGGTGCTTCATCAACTATCATCAGGATAACTGGTTCGATATCCTTCCCCTTGCTGAGTTCTCCTATAACAACTCTGTTCACTCCTCTCTTCGAGTTTCCCCCTTCTTTGCGAACTCTGGCCAAAATCCCCGATTCAATCTCTCACTTCCTTCTCCATCTGAATCCTCTCGTTCAAATCCCCACTCTGAGGCATTTATCTCCAACCTCCAGGAAATCCACAACTCCATCTCCTTCCACCTCTATCGTGCTCAGGAATCTCATAAAACATTTGCCAATGTCCATCGTCAAGATTGTCCCCCTTACAATATCGGGGATAAAGTTTGGCTCCTCAGGCGAAATATCTCCACCACCAGGCCCTGTCCAAAACTCGATTTCAAACACCTTGGTCCTTTCCCTATCACTGCCATCATTAATCCTGTGACTTATCGCCTTGCACTTCCCTCCTCATATCAAATTCACCCCGTTTTTCACTCCTCTCTCCTTGAGCCTTATATTCCCAGTCCTATTCCAAATCGGGTCATTCCTCCGCCTCCACCAGTGCAGCTCGAGGATGGGTCTGAGTACGAGGTTCAGGACATCCTTGATTCCAAGATTTCACGGTCTAAACTCTACTATCTGGTGGACTGGAAGGGTTACGGACCTGAGGAACGCACTTGGGAACCTGCGAACAACCTGATTCATTCTCCTGACCTTGTTCAGGACTTCCACCGCTGCTATCCTTCTCGTCCCAGTCCTCATTCTTTTTCTCCATCTCCCATCCCTCGCCGCTCATCTCATCCTCCTCTTCATTCTCGTTCACATTCTCGTTCCACTCGTTCTTGAGGAGGGGGTGTTGTCAGGAATCCCCCAATTCTTGCCACATTCCTGACTCTCGCCGGATTCCTGACCTGCAGACCACATTCCTGACTCTCGAGACACTTCCCAATTCTTGACTCTCAAGACACTTCTCTATTCCTGACTCTCGAGACACTTCCCGATTCCTGAGTCTCAGGCCACATTCCTGATGATGATG
>NW_003314377.1:489702-490859 GCF_000143415.4 Selaginella moellendorffii
ATGATATTTGTAATTTAAATATTAATTCATATTAAAAACTGTGTTGCCAGCTTATATCACAATCCTCTCATATGATAAGACCAAGATATATTTTTGTAGTGAATCCTCATTAAAAGTTTTCGAGAGTTGTTTGTGAATAATAATAAAATAAATTAAAATCTTTCGAAAGACTCAAAAGTAATATCACATCAAAGAATCAACTTTATCTACATTTCCAAGACTGAAAAGCAATCTCACATAAGGGAATGGTAGCGTGCCAATGTGCTCTGCCACTATAATGTATTCTATATTTCCCTGCAGTCTATTTCTCTAAACATTTGGCATGCGTAGAAAAGAATATATGTGTAGTAAAGTAGGATTTCATTATAATGATAAAGCATGTGTATACACGATAATCTAAAATTCTAGAAGCTCTTATGTTTATAAGCAAGCTATGATTATGAAGCCCCATTTCCAAAACTGACATTTAAAGAATCTGAGTATCGTCAGTGTTATAATAAATAAACCTTATTCCCGAGACTCAAACTTAATATATAAACTATCTAGAAAAGTTATAGTCATTATAGTTTTTTTGTTCTCCTTGAGCTCCTTGGAAGTTTGTATTGAAATGGCTCGAAGGAAAGTCACTGCTACTTGTACTTAGCCCCCCAACATTTATATTAATCTCCACCTCCATCCCCAAGTTCTACCAACATTCTACCTTCACCTCCATATAATAATCCTTTTTCTACTGAGGGCTTTAGTGAAGTTGAACTAGAGCTCCTTATATATGAAATTCTGAATCTTATTATTAGATAGGGATTGCCTCCAATGCTTCAAAACCAATGCCACATGTTTTTGCAAGATCTTGTTCCTGACATAGCAGGACTACTTGAAAGCACAAAGCACTATTACATTCGGTGTTTAATATGCTACTTTTTCTTGGACAAGACAAGTGGCTTTATGGGTTTACAAACTTTTCTTGAGCACTGGAGGAATTGCCCAATGGCGGGTTTGGAAAATGTGCATGTGTGGATGTACAATAGATTCAAGAATGAGTTACAGACATATACCTTCTCACCTTCCCTTTATAGTTTGCATGATATAGATAGCTCTTCTCATCATGTTCTCAAATAGTTCTGGTAGTCCTTTCTTTTTGTTCATCAAGCAGATATTAA
>NW_003314377.1:490959-507213 GCF_000143415.4 Selaginella moellendorffii
TATCTGTCACTTATACGGAAGCTTCAATTTTGCGATATTATAAATTATATCATCGGAGAAGAGTCGGGAAGAGCTCTCAATTGAGTTCGTACAAATTGAGCATAAAATTCAGCATGCAAATTCTTCAAAGTTGAAGAAACTAAGATACATTGCAGACAATTGTAGGCCGAAGGAGTGGCTAGAGACTATAGCTGAAATTTCTTCTCATGAATGTAAGTTTCTTATCACACTTCATTTTTCTCAATTATGCATATTTACTTTTGTAGTGAACAAAACTCCAGATGATATAATTTATAATATCGCAAAATTGAAGCTTCCGTATAAATGACAGATAGAAACTCTGGATTTCCTTAATATCTGCTTGATGAACAAAAAGAAAGGACTACCAGAACTATTTGAGAACATGATGAGAAGAGCTATCTACATCATGCAAACTATAAGTGAAGGTGAGAAGGTATATTTGATGGTCATCTGTTGATGCTTCAGAACATCAGGTGGGGGGCATGGTCTTCCAGAGGGGTTTGGTCTGCATGAAGGCATGGAGAATCATTTATGGAGTCCCTCGAACCACATTCTACAGAATCAAAACTGAGTTCGAGGAACAAAGGGTTCAACAGGCAGTCCATGGGAACCACGGTACGCACAAAACCAGGGGTCATGTTGTATATGGAGAGGCAATCTTCAAGAGGTTTGTCGAGACATGTAGCGAGTAGCAACCACATAAAACCCGCCTCTTGGAAGATGGAACACGAGACACCCAACGAGTTCTCCCTTCCATGTATACCAAGGGGGCCATATTGGAAGATGTGAATCGGGAACTCCAGAGTAATGGCTACAGGAAGCTGAGCCAATCTAGATTTAGTAGATTGTGGAGCAACAGGTTCAGGGATGTGAGTATAGGAAAGTACTCCAGCTTTTCAAAGTGTGATGAGTGCACTGCTATCAAAATGGCTTTGTCGAAGAATTCTTGCATCGCTCAAGAGCGAGAGACGTTGGTTAGAAGGCGGCTCGACCACAACATCGAGCAGAGAAGCTGCAGGACTGCATATTATCATAATAGGATTCTCTCCATGGAGAGACCTGACTCTTACCTCTACATCATCCACGACAAAATGGACCAGAAAAAGACATGCTTACCTCGACTCAATCCTGCCCCCAAGGCAATCTCTTCATCCATGCAGCTGCCTGTGTCTCTGTTTGGCATAATCACTCATGGGCATGGTGCCCAGAACTATGGTAACTTCTTTGTACCTCTATGGGGTGGCGGGGGTGCAAACATGATGATTGCGTCCCTAGCAAAACACTTAAGGTCTTTGCAAAGTGCACAGACTGAGCTGAACGGCCAACCCTTGCATAAGGCCCTTGTCAATCGAACCCCATACAGGGTTTAGCTGGAGGAGGAGCAAAGGCTTGCAGTATTGCGTGGGGCCCCATGCCATCCCAGTGAATATGTTGGCCGTCAGATTGTAGGGTTATCACGTGAGGCCTCATGCCATTCCGACGAGGCTGGTCGCCCGGTGAATGCACAGCCTCATCCAAACGAAGCAGAATCTCAAGGAAGTTCTTGCGGCCGATGTGGCCTTCCACCCCATCTTCTGCTCCAAACAGACAATGCTGGCAGTGAGAACAAAAACATGTACGTCTTCGCGTACTTGGCGATGCTTGTTGCCAAAGGCATATTTGAAATGGTTACACTTGGCTTTCTCATGGTTGGGCACACTCATGAAGACGTCGATGCCATGTTCAGTCACCTGGCAGAGTCCCTCCGGCGATCCAATGTCCTCACCCTCCCACAACTCTACGATGAATTCCAAAATTGCATCAAAGGCACTGTTGAAGCTGCACTTGTGACAGAGGTTCCAGACTTTAAGGGGTTTGTAAGAGGCTACATCAGGGACGGATCCAAAACGCTGATTGGCCACTCCAAGCCTCTTCAGTTTCATTTCAGCATGCGTGACGGTGCTCCAGTGATGAGGTACAAGATGAGAGAATGGGACACAGTGTGGCTGCCAGTGGACGGCATTAAACTCTTCAAGAGAGATCCCATAACTGGGGAACCTATGATTCCTCAGGGTTCCCCACGGCCGATGCACCCGGATGGACTCAAAGACCAGGAAAGTATAGTGGCCGGGATTAGACAGCATATTGCCTTCTGGAAGAGGGGGTTGGTGTTTGGTGGAGAATCCTATTTTCAGAGGTGCAAGCCTTTGCTCGAATACTGGGAGAAGATTATATCTGCTATCCAAAATGGGCCGGTTGTATATGAAGAATTGGAAGAGTCCTTTTGGCCAGAACCCAGAGCACCAGATAGTAGCAAAACAATGTCCTCTAGAAATGCAGTGACAGATAACGATGTTGAGGATCACTATTGTGGGCCGAGGAACAAGAAGCCGGATTCAGCATTCAATCCAGTACAGGTCTGCAAAGGAATGGTCGTGCTTGTTAGACCCAGTAATAAAAAACAAATGATATGGGTGGGGCGTTGCATCACTGATGCAGAGGAGGACGCAGAAACTAACTCCTTCAATGTAACTGTGGAGTGGTTCAAGCCAAGTTCCGGATATACGAAGGATTGCCTAGAAAAGAGATGGGTGCTGAATCCAAGGGATCCCAGCATGAGCATATCGGTGGATAATGTTGTGCATGGTTGGATGCGGAAGCAGAGTGCCACCATCACCTTGCCAGACCATGCAAGAGATGCAGCAAGAGCATTCATAACCCGGGTTCAAGGTGAGATTCATTAATATTCCTTTACTAAGTTTCTAATGTATTTTATTTCAAGGTGAACAATCCGAATCTGAATCAGAGGAGGCGTGATGGCATGTGGCCTTACGGTGAGATGATACAAATAACAAGTATAAATTCTTAGTTGTTCTAGCAAATCTTACTTAAAGTTCAAGGTGAACAAGCCGAATATGAATTCATCGGATTGTTATAACAAATTGCGAGGTGATGGCATGAGGCGATACGCCATTTGAGAGTGGTAGCCATTCCTATATGAGGTGAGTGAAATATTTATTAGAAATACCTCATTCAATTGTGCACTTCTAAGTCTTGGTCCACTCAGTACTGTTTGCATGTTTCTATTTTAATTCTTTCTCTAAAATGTTATTTAGCATGTGGCTTCATGCCATTGCTCTCCACAATCATGCATTGAATTTCTATCCTTGCATAATACTTCTCCATATATATAGCATGTGCGCACATGTGATATGGTTCATTAGGCCTGATATAGTGTGTGAGGTAAAACAAAGATGATGTGACATATGCATTTACCAATCACACGTGCATAAATCTAATAATATGGCGTGTGGCCCATATTAATGGCACATAAACCCATATTGTGGGCTTACGTGCTTTATGTACCATCATTCCCTTGCAGCGTGTGTGTTGGTTTCCTTTTATAACACAACGAACTCCATATTTTAGGGTGAAGAGCGTTCTCATGGCAAGCACAAAATCTGTAAGTGAGGCAGAAAAGGAGACGGAGAAGGAGATAGGTGAAGATGTAAAATATATAAGTCTTCCAAACTCCCCGTACTATACTCCAAGTGATTATTTTTCTGAACAAACGGCAACATTAACAACTATCGAGAACGCCCCAGTAACGTCAGAGACAACAATCCAAAGCAAAACAACTGACCCGGAGAAGGATGATAGTACCACTGAGAGTACCAAAAAGGAGGTGTCCACTAGCGTTTAAGCTTATAATGGCGTGTGCCCTCATACCATTTACTTGATCACCAAATACCTTTTTCCCTTTGCACTAGTATATCTTAATACCGGTCTGAGAAATAGAATGGCATGTGCCCTCAGGCCTTTTACTAAATCACCTTTGAAAGAAATGCAAGCTTCTATGTCGTAAAAAAAAGGTACTAGAGAAATTCCTTAATAATATGAATGTTATTTAGTTTCATGAAAATACACTAAGGGTCAAATGAGTTAAATGACTTCTCCAGACTAGCAATGCCTCTTGCTACACCTTCACAATTAGATTCGTTAGAAAAAGATAACATTGAATAATATCTAAATGTTCTCACCATTAAGTTATATGTTTGGCTAATAGGAATGACGTTCATCTTGGAAAGCTCACCACACGCTCAATGAACAAACAAATAGTGTGTGCGCGCATGCCATCGCTCTTCTTTAGCTTCAGATTCGGCTTGTTCACCTTGACAATGAGATTTATTATACAACCAGATGGACTTAGTCTGGACACAAACTCACTGCGCTAGTCACCATGCCCCAGATATGTCTAGCCCCTGGACAAAAAACATATAATTTCATGTCATTTTCAAATACTTGAAAATTTGTACCTAGTCCCATTTTACTGAATAAATCCCACTTTAACGAAATAGAGCTTAAACTCAGGAGTTTATATAAAGTTATATTTCACTAATAGTTTTTAGTGGATTTATTATAGAAATTCAAATTACAATATCTCTCATATATTAGAAATTATAAATAAAAAGATTGTTAGACAATCATATTTCATAAGAATTTACTAAATGGATTTATAGATATTTAATATAAAGACCTGCTAACTTTTTGTCCTCCCTCAAAGGATGGCTTTCTCCTTATCCTCAGAATCACATCTAAAATCTAGAGTATTGATAAATTGAAAAAAAATCACAAAGCTTTATAAAAAGAAAAATAATTTTGTGCTAATGTAGTAGGAGGAAATAACCATAGTCTCATTTCTCAATTGTGTCATGGTCAATGTATTTAAGAGAATCAGATCTAAAATTGTTATGCTCAATATATTTAAGAGAACTAAATTTAAAATCATGCTATATAGATGAGTGAGAAATATACCATTTCTTGAATTTAGATTTTTTGAGAGGCCACCGAGCCTAGTATTACTCAAACATAAGGAGACTTAACCCCCAAATATCCCAATACTCAAACCTAAGACGTTTTAACCCCCTAAGTATCCCAAACTAATTGGAAAAAAGGGTGTACTTTTGTTATTTCCCTCTATATTTGAATTATAGATTGTCTCTCAATTCGTTCTTTTTAATTACTTATAATTTACTATACTTCCTTACAAGTTCATGCTCGTAAATGGAAGTTGAAAGCCACAACTTTCCCAAGAGCTTTGCTCTTTTGACACCCTACCATTTATGTTGAACTTAATTGAAAGAAAATTAAATTTACTAAATGTCAATTTTAACATGTAGTGTAATTCTCTGTCATGTAATTCTCAACATATGATGTAATTCTCTGTCATGTAATTCTCAATATATAATGTAATTCTGTTATCTTTGATTACTTACAACTACCTAGTCTCTAGAGGGTGGTACAATGAGAATTGTTATTTGTTCTATTTGATGCTAAATTTAATAAATCTTTATAATACATCCTAACATATTAAAATGTAAAAGCCACAAAAGTGTGCAATATTCCTGCCCAATAGTTAAAAGATAAATTACCCCATATATGAAAAAGAAATAGAATCACTTTGCAAAAATAGAAAAAATGTGTGTGTTAAGAGGGCTACAATCACATTGCATTTAGTGTTAGGGCATTGTAAGAAAATTCAAAACTTATTTGCTAATGGGCTCTTTGGTTTTAAATATATGAGAATGGTAAGCAAAATTCCCAACTTCACTAAGGGCATTCCTAGTTATAATAAATTTTCTTATTATTTAGTTGTAGCGCATGTGATCATGGGATGAGATTTAAATATACTGTCACCATGGATCCTTGGAACCTTGGGGGATAAATGGGGATAAAATAACCACTAAGGGCTCTCTCATAAAGCAATTGCCCTTTTTCCAGTTGGCTTAAGGGGAGAGAGATAAGGTGCGCTACATTAGTAATATCTTTTCAGGCTACTATCAATTTTACCAAGAGGTTCTGATCTCTTTTGTGGTTAAAAGACTTGAATCAATTCATTATGAAATTTTTGCATAGACTATGCAATTCATTCTTTTATTTTCCTTCACCTTGCTGTAAATAATGTTCACATTGAGCATGTCCAGTAACTATGACAATTCAAATGATCACCTTTATTTTATAGCACATGCTGTCAAACACATTGTATGCATCCCTGCAGTTTCCATAAATTTTCCACTTAAAGAGAAAAATCCAACCCATAACCGACTACAACTTATAAATGTGATTATCAGTTCAAAGAACTTCAAGAAAAAAACAAGCATCTAAAGCCATGAGAAGGTGATCTTTTTTTATCTTAGGCC
The DNA here is from genome assembly GCF_000143415.4 of Selaginella moellendorffii. Lineage (NCBI taxonomy): Eukaryota > Viridiplantae > Streptophyta > Lycopodiopsida > Selaginellales > Selaginellaceae > Selaginella > Selaginella moellendorffii. The sequence continues at coordinate 497,160 of NW_003314377.1, forward strand.
TGCATTTTGCTCTATCAGAAATGTATATTGCAACTTTCCATGCCAAGTATATGTGCTAAATGACAATCGTCCAAGGCTTAAAACTCCACTAAAACATAATTGCACTTCAAGACTATTGCTCAACTAATAAGAACCCTTCCAGACACAAGTATGCATAGAGGTGGATTGCTTGCTTACCACACTCATGCGACACATAGACAGTGATCATCATGTTTCATCCCGCTCAATCAAATGCATCTCAACATATAAACTCAACTACTAGAAAGAATTCAAGCACAGATTTACTTGCCCTTGGAGAGAATCTCCCAGCACAGTGCAAACACCCATGGCCTTCAGAAGAGTGATCTCATTGCCCTCCATGCCTCCAAGGGTGCGAACTCTTACTCCAAGTACGTTTCTCAGTGGTCGAGGCTTTTGAGAGGTAAAATCGAACCCTATCCTCCTTTTGCCCTTTCTTTTGTCGATCTTCCTCAAATCCCGAAACAATGATGAAAGAATCGCTTGGAACAGGTCCGGAAGTTTCGAATCAAAGAAATGGCAAGGGCGATGGAACAACGAGCGCTGGGGCGTGGGCGATCCGATCGCGCAGCTCGCCGCCAAGCCCGCTTGCAACTACAAGTAGTGTCTATCTGGAGCTGGAGGAGAGCTTGGCGAAGCACTTGGCTGGAGATCTCAGCGAAGAAACAGGCATCAACTTCGTGGACAGTCGTGTTTTCAGTCTCAGCCCTGCTCCAAGTCGGGTGTTCGCGTCCTCCTCAGGCTCTCTTTTGCTGGCACACACAGCGAGCTTGATCTCGGCATCACTTGGACAGCCCCGGTGGATTGGTCTCCGGCTCGGGCTCAGTTCTACACAAGCTGGTACTTGGCTGGCAGCGGGAATGCAAGGGGATCCTGTTGAGGTATATGCTCTCAATGACATGATCCTAGGTGGCAGGAGTGCCACTTCACTGATCCAGGTGTAGGCTAGAGGTGTGTCTCTTCATCCTGTATATATAGCTATGATATATACGATTATCCTGAGAGTCATCCACCATCGTAGCTTCCGCTCTTCTTCTCTTCATGGTATCGGAGCCCTGAGGGCTTCAGATCCTGGGACGATGGCGCTGGCCCAGGAGGAGGCTAGCGAGGATGACGATGAGCCACCGGACGTGGCTGAGAGGTGCCAGGATTTGGCACTGTGCTGCACTGAGCGCCAAGATAACGGCACTAGCAAGCTGAGCAAGGCGCTAGGGTGTGATCGAGCAGAGACTGGCCTGGAGGCACTGGTAGAGGCGCTGAGAGAGGGCTGGCGCGAGGCACTGGCCGAGCAGAGGTGAGCGCTGGGCACCCTGTAGGGTAGAGGCGCGAGACACCACGGGCTGCAGGCAGAGGTGCGAGGGATTGGAGTGCTGGGGCGCTGGTGGACTGGACAGAGGTGCTGTCCAGAGGCAAGCGAGTGCTGGGCTGTGAGAGGGCTCCGTAGCAGAGGGAGAGAGCCGTTAGGACTCTGGCCAAGGAGGCTTGATCGAGGCTGAGACGATGAGGGCTGGCTTGAGGCACCGGAGCGCTGAGTGAGGTGCTGGTGTGAGATAGCGACCCTAAGAGAGTGGTGCAAGGCACGAGCAGAGAGGCGCTGGCAGAGGCGCTGAGAGAGGAGAGACTGCGATCAGAGGCCGAGGCGCTAGGGCGTGCAAGGCCTGCAGAGACTCACCAGAGGTGAGTGCCGGGCATAGAGGCACGAGGCCCCGAGGGCTGGCCGAGCAGAGACTCCACTGGAGCGCTGAGTGAGGCGCTGGTGTGAGAAGGTGCTGGCAGAGGCGCTGAGAGGAGGCACTGAGCAGAGACAGATTTCTGTCGTGGATACGACAGAGTGCTTGGATGCAGAGGGAGAGTGATCTCAGATTCATGTCATCGAGATCGAGAGGGAGTGTTGAGGTATACGCTCTCAATGACATGATCCTAGGTGGCAGGAGTGCCACTTCACTTATCCAGGTGTAGGCTAGAGGTGTGTCTCTTCATCATGTATATATAGCTCTGATATATACGATTATCCTGAGAGTCATCCACCATCGTAGCTTCCGCTCTTCTTCTCTTCAGATCCATCGTGATTTCGTTTCGGGCAAATGATGGTTCTTCCCGGGACTGTTACTCTCCAGGCATCGAGGCAGCCGAGGATGATACCGAGGTATGTTCGTTTGAATGGCCACACGCTACAGGTTTCGTTGGATTGCCGAAACATGGAGTTTTGGGACTGATGAGATTCACACCAGCAGAAGATCGCAAAGCTCCTGCGGCTGTGGAGATTGCTCAGCGAGTTTCTATTGCAACCCAGGCCATAACTCTTGACGATCCATTACCACAATGATCGATTCACAACCCAAGAGGGGGCTTTGCCAAGGACGAAACACCGAGCAGCACAAATGCGGGGGATAATCTCGTCTGGTGGGCGATCTAACAAAAACGCCATGGATTTCGCAAAGACCCCTGTCATATGGTTCAAGTACATGGTATGATTTTTTTATTACGGGAACCTGGTTGTCGAGATGATGGCTATCAGGTAAGTGTAGAGGTAAACCGTTGTAGAAGACCTGGGTTCGATGCCGAAGGGTCCACTCAACAAGGACTTTTATGCAAAAAATTTGCTAAATAAGGAGCCATTATTCTGGTTCGCCGGCTCACAAAAACAGCTTAGACCAGTCATTTAGGACATCGGTCTCCCAAAACAAACGTTTCGGGTTCGATTCTCTTCCCGATATTTGTAAATACCAAATACTGAATCATCGTCGATCATCAATGCGGATGCTCTGGCATCGCGACGCTGGAGCACCTCAGCCTTGCGCAGATTGACGTGGGCAAGCTGGAGACTGCGGCAGCTGTGATAATCCATTTCCTGGCCTATCGGCGCAGCGGCGGCTCCAGCCCTGGCAGCTGATTCTCTTGTCTCGTCTGATTCCATTGACAAGACATGATCGATCGCAGGCGCTCCTCCTGTCGCTCCTCCTCCTCCTCGCAGTGTAGCTTTCTCGACGCTGACCTTGTGTTTGGCGCCCTGGCGGCGGGATACGTTTTCAGGGACCAAGGTTGAGAGGTATGAACTTCCAGAGAAGTAGACTTTGTAAGCTTTCGGTGTGCTTTCCAGGTTCAGGGCTGTGCTTGGACACATTCACCATCCATTCCTGTCACGAACAGGCAATTCCGTCCTCAGGCAGCTCAAGTGGACGAAGTTCTCCATGTGCCTGGTGGGTTTGGGGGAATTAAACAAGCCCGCTTTTTCTCGGAGAGACTGCCGTCCTGCCCGAGCTTGATACTCCTCCCGATTTTAGCACCCAAAAATCACCCCGATTCTTGAGACGCATCAAGGATATTTACTAGCCAGACTTCCATGGTGTCTACATGAAAGGTTTATGCGAAGGAGGACGCCACCCTCACTGTCAGAGCGTGGTCGAGGCTTTTGACAAGCGCCAAAGGGGTGATTACAGTTCCCTAGGATCACCCCCGCATTGATCTGCCACAGGAGAACTAAATCTCTCGTGCCTCTTGATTATTGCTAGTGAGAGCAGCAGGAGCTTGATGGTGCAGAACTACCACTTTCTGTTCTATCTGGAAGCGTCCCAGTTGTCACCGCACCAAATGCCACGAACTTTCAATTGCTATCTAGGGCATAAAATGAGTAACTATCACAAATATTCTTTTGCATAGCTCGAACCAAGGCACCACTGGACTACTGATCTTTCATAACATTATTAAGAAAGGAAGGCTTTGATGTGAAAAAAGCCTGATCTTGTCCATAACCAATAAGAGGTGGGATAGAGGATCAGCAAGCAATCCCAAAGTGTATGCGACATTTCTACTTCCATACTTTTTATGCTAGAACCAGTGCACAAGGTTGCATCAACTTTTTTCATATATGAGCTTTTATGATTTCTTGGTGAGTTCTCAATTGTTTTCTGGATCTATCACTTTCACTTTATCCCATCATTCATCACATTTTTTTTATCTCAAGCCTTCCTAGTGCATTTTGCTCTATCACAAATGTATATTGCAACTTTCCATGCCAACTATATGTGCTAAATGACAATTGTCCAAGGCTCAAAACTCCACTAAAAGATACTTGAACTTCAAGACTATTGCACTCAATATACATGCTAATAAGAACAACCTGGGTAGAGACAAAATTGCTACCTGGCAAAACATCAACCCATTTTGTCCCTTCTAGACATAAGTATGCATAGAGGTGGATTGCTTGCTTACCACACTCATGCAACACGTACACACTGATCATCGTGTTTCATCCTGCTCAATCAAATGCATCTCAATGAGCCCACACTTTCCATACATATAAACTCAACTACTAGAAAGAATTCAAGCACAGATTTACTTGCCCTTGGAGAGAATCTCCCAGCACAGTGCAAACACCCATGGCCTTCAGAAGAGTGATCTCATTGCCCTCCATGCCTCCAAGGGTGCGAACTCTTACTCCAAGCTTTTGAGAGGTAAAATCGAAACCTATCCTCCTTTTGCCCTTTCTTTTGTCGATCTTCCAGCTCGTAAGTCCTCAAATCCCGAAACGATGATGAAAGAATCGCTTGGAACAGGTCCGGAAGTTTCGAATCAAAGAAATGGCAAGGGCGATGGAACAACGAGCGCTGGGGCGTGGGCGATCCGATCGCGCAGCCCACGTCGTTGGCTGGACGTCGACGTCCACCTCTGGAAATGCCGTGAGCTCCACTCCCACTGGCTTGGCGGCGAGCTGCTCTCTCGGGCCTCTTTTGCGCATCGATCAACTTCCTCGAATTGGTTCTCGTCGAGGCCCGAGGCAAACCGGACAGGAGGAGGAGGAGCTTTCGACGCTCCTGGCATGAAGAGGGTGGTGAAAGGAAAGAAATGGAGCAAGAGCGAGCACTCCCGAGAGAAGCACTCTGTAGAACGCCACGGCTCACGCCATGGCTCACGCTTCTCCCATGTAGAGACAAGGCTGGGCTCACGACGCTCCTGGACAGGCAGACGATTTACAGTGGTATGTACCATTCCCAGAGGCTGCTTATCACTTCCGGTGACTTCGATCGGGACGAAGAAGGCACGACATTGGAGCAGGTTGTTTTCCGAAAGCTGCAAGACTGGAGACTCTCCAGCATGTTTGGCTCAAAGCTGGTAGGCAAGTGCCCGGTTGCAACTACAAGTAGTGTCTATCTGGAGCTGGAGGAGAGCTTGGCGAAGCACTTGGCTGGAGATCTCAGCGAAGAAACAGGCATCAACTTCGCGGACAGTCGTGTTTTCAGTCTCAGCCCTGCTCCAAGTCGGGTGTTTGTGTCCTCCTCAGGCTCTCTTTTGCTGGCACACACAGCGAGCTTGATCTCGGCATCACTTGGACAGCCCCGGTGGATTGGTCTCCGGCTCGGGCTCAGTTCTACACAAGCTGGTACTTGGCTGGCAGCGGGAATGCAAGGGGATCCATCGTGATTTCGTTTCGGGCAAATGATGGTTCTTCCCGGGACTGTTACTCTCCAGGCATCGAGGCAGCCGAGGATGATACCGAGGTATGTTCGTTTGAATGGCCACACGCTACAGGTTTCGTTGGATTGCCGAAACGTGGAGTTTTGGGACTGATGAGATTCACACCAGCAGAAGATCGCAAAGCTCCTGCGGCTGTGGAGATTGCTCTGCGAGTTTCTATTGCAACCCAGGCCATAACTCTTGACGATCCATTACCACGATGATCGATTCAGAACCCAAGAGGGGGCTTTGCCAAGGACGAAACGCCGAGCAGCACGAATGCGGGGAATAATCTCGTCTGGTGGGCGATCTAACAAAAACGCCATGGATTTCGCAAAGACCCCTGTCATATGGTTCAAGTACATGGTATGATTTTTTTATTACGGGAACCCGGTTGCCGAGATGATGGCTATCAGGTAAGTGTAGAGGTAAACCGTTGTAGAAGACCCGGGTTCGATGCCGAAGGGTCCACTCAACAAGGACTTTTATGCAAAAATTTTGCTAAATAAGGAGCCATTATTCTGGTTCGCCGGCTCACAAAAACAGCTTAGACCAGTCATTTAGGACATCGGTCTCCCAAAACAAACGTTTCGGGTTCGATTCTCTTCCCGATATTTGTAAATACCAAATACTGAATCATCGTCGATCATCAATGCGGATGCTCTGGCATCGCGACGCTGGAGTTGCGCAGATTGACGTGGGCAAGCTGGAGACTGCGGCGGCTGTGATAATCCATTTCCTGGCCTATCGGCGCAGCGGCGGCTCCAGCCCTGGCAGCTGATTCTCTTGTCTCGTCTGATTCCATTGACAAGACATGATCGATCGCAGGCGCTCCTCCTCCTCCTCGCAGTGTAGCTTTCTCGACGCTGACCTTGTGTTTGGCGCCCTGGCGGCGGGATACGTTTTCAGGGACCAAGGTTGAGAGGTATGAACTTCCAGAGAAGTAGACTTTGTAAGCTTTCGGTGTGATCTTTCCAGGTTCAGGGCTGTGCTTGGAGCATCGACGCCACACATTCACCATCCATTCCTGTCACGAACAGGCAATTCCATCCTCAGGCAGCTCAAGTGGACGAAGTTCTCCATGTGCCTGGTGGGTTTGGGGGAATCAAACAAGCCCGCTTTTTCTCGGAGAGACTGCCGTCCTGCCCGAGCTTGATACTCCTCCCGATTTTAGCACCCAAAAATCACCCCGATTCTTGAGACGCATCAAGGATATTTACTAGCCAGACTTCCATGGTGTCTACATGAAAGGTTTATGCGAAGGAGGACGCCACCCTCACTGTCAGAGCGTGGTCGAGGCTTTTGACAAGCGCCAAAGGGGTGATTACAGTTCCCCCGCATTGATCTGCCACAGGAAAACTAAATCTCTCGTGCCTCTTGATTATTGCTAGATGGTGCAGAACTACCACTTTCTGTTCTGTCTGGAAGCGTCCCAGTTGTCACCGCACCAAATGCCACGAACTTTCAATTGCTATCTAGGGTATAAAATGAGTAACTATCACAAATATTCTTTTGCATAGCTCGAACCAAGGCACCACTGGACTACTGATCTTTCATAACATTATTAAGAAAGGAAGGCTTTAATGTGAAAAAAGCCTGATCTTGTCCATAACCAATAAGAGGTGGGATAGAGGATCAGCAAGCAATCTCAAAGTGTATGCGACATTTCTACTTCCATATTTTTTATGCTAGAACCAGTGCATCTTAGATTCTTTGACAAGGAGAGGCACTAAAATAGCATGGGCATCACTTTGAGCACATCAAGATAAAAAGTAATATTGTGTTGATCTCCAGAAAATTGAACACTAGTATCAGCAAGGCTTCTCATAGTTCTTGTATTTCTGGGACATGTGTATAGTGCCATTTATTAAGCTCAATGAGAATAGAATTAACACCTTTAGCCTCATAGAATTTTGGTACTAGTATAGGCAAGTTTATCAATTGAACAAAATTTACAAACTTTCTTAGCATTCAAAATTGTTGAGTACATTGTCCTATTAAAAGGTGAGCCAAGAAATATATACTTATAGATGGTGTACGTCTTAGTCAAATATATGTTGTTAGTTTTAGTATTTGTGAATTTGAGATTTTATAGCCTAATTCAACTGTTTCTTTTTAGATCATTCCATTTAAGGAGGTTTATTTATCCTATGCAAAGATTCCTCTTATTTGGCAAGTAAACATTGTGCCTTCAAAATGTTGAAAATGTGTGGTCTTGATATTGCACCAATTGTGGATATACTATTTGGTTTCTATCCCCTTCCATTTGGAGCCTGTGCTGTTGACAAGAGGTGGTAGCGCGAAGAAAATATTGTTGTAGAAGGATAGAAATTCGCTCACAAGCCTATACAAAAATAAGTGCACGTCAAGTGAATTCGGCGCTGACACTAACATGATTTCTCCACTTGAACTAAAAGAGGACGAGAGAATAATGACTAACTTTTGCTTCACATTCACTTTAGCTAGAGCACATTTGGGCACTTTGATTGAAGATCCAAAAATTTGAATCTCCTTTAACTTAGAATTCTGTAAATCCTATTGTTATCCACCCTTACTTACACCCAAAAGAAGAAACTCTGAATATGCAACTATACTAGTGCTATTGTGAATCACAACCTTTAAAGAAATAGAGCCAAGACAAAGATTAAAATGTTGACATAACAAACTTTTAGAAATAATATTCTAAGAGAATGAAAGAGGTGGGTGATCTCGAAAATGAAGAAGAAACCTCTCCATCCTTTTTAATAGATTTTAGAGTTTTCTCTCTTTATGCTACTTGTAAAAATCTATAGTGAAACATAATTGAAATTTAAATAAAGCAATAAGAAAAATATCAACAATGTACAAAATGAATTTAAATTCTATAGCAAATTTAACATGTGCAAGTGTGACAATATTAATATTACTGTTATCTATTATGATATCTGATGCATGTTATACACATAGATCCAAGGAAGGATTTTCAAGACGTGAAGTTTGATAGTTAATAATGATACTAGTAATGATATTTTGCTATAGCATGTCAACCAAGAGATATAATTTGACTGTCAGTATACGTGATATGTCAAGTTGTCAAATTTTAAGTGGTAGATGATAATAAATCTTGTTAAATCTTATTCTTCAATGACAGATTTGATTCGTAGTACAACTCAAGTTTTATCCATAATTGTGAACACTACTCAATGACATTTAAAGCACGTGCCTATTGTTTAGGATCTAATACAACACAAAATAAATTTTTGGATGAGGATTCATCCATTCATAGATGGATATCGTACAACATATTTTAATGTGCCTTATTTATACTCTTTAAAGTTCTTGTAACGATTCCAAAATATGTACAAAATATTGATGAGAATGCATCCTTTGTAGATAATTTGTAAAAAAAAATCATATCTCTAATAATAGAAATGTTGATAGGTGCTAGTTATATCATCATTAAAATATACAAAATAAAAAAGCATAATTCACATATAATAATAATGATAAGATAAAATAAGATCGAAGATATTGTGATGGTTGAGATTTAGGTTATTTGGAATGAACAGCTGGGATGAAAGATTGGTTAGGGTTAGGGCAGCTATCATGATTAGGATTAGGGTAGCTGCCATTGCACCATAAGTGGAGCGCACAAGAGATCGAGGGATTGAGTGGGAAGGAGATCGAGGGATTGAGCATGCAATAGATCGAGTGATTGAGCACACAGGAGATTGAGAGATTGAGCGTGGAGCGCACGAGTGCGAGAGATTGAGTGCGGGAGAGTGCAAGAGATGGAGCGCACCAGTATGAACACGAGTTGAGATTGAGAGTGAGAGAGTGTGAGAAATCTAGCATGATCGAGATATCGGGAGGGAAAGATGCCACCAAGGGTGAGTTTTGATTTGATTGCTTTCACTTCTATTTCTTTATTTTTGCTTCTTTCTTGATTGTTTCTTCAGGGCCAGCCACCTCGAGCACTTTGGTCACCCGAGGGGCCGAGGTTATTTGAATTACCTTAGCCCCTCGGACAACCAAAGTGCTTGAGGTTGAGCCTGGGCCAGCCACCTCGGGCACTTTGGCTGCCCGAGGGGCTGAGGTTATTCAAATAACCTCGGCCTGTCAAGCAGCCAAAGTGCCTGAGGTCAAGCCCAGGTTGGCCACTTCGGGCACTTTGGCTGCCCAAGGGGCTAAGGTTATTCAAATAACCTCGGCCTATCGAGCAGCCAAAGTGCCTGAGGTCAACCCCAAGCTAGCCACTTTGGGCACTTTGGTTGCCCAAGGGGTTAAGGTTATTCAAACAACCTCAACCCCTTGGGCAGCCAAAGTGCTTGAGGATGAGCCCAGGCCGGCCACCTCGGGTGGCCAAAGTGCTTGAGGTGAGGTTTGGGCCCACTTGATTTTTTTTTTCTCTTTGACTATTTGAATTTCTTATTATCTTTATTTAGTTTGACTAACAAAATTTTTCCTCTTGCAAAAAAGAAAAATTGTACCACACAAAAAGGTTGTTGGAGCCAAGAAGACACGAAAAGTTCAATTCAACACTGCTGACAACATCACGATCGACATATCTATTGGCACATTAATGAAAACACATTTACTTAGA
>NW_003314378.1:0-44802 GCF_000143415.4 Selaginella moellendorffii
GGAGCTGCTCAGTTTGAGTTTGACATCCAACGAGCTTGCCTAGCGTTCAACTCCTTCTGTGTGAAAATATACACAAGTGGTTTGTGATTTGTCAACACCACGAACACTGCACCATAAAGATAGTGCCACCACGTCCACAAAGCATGAACAATAGAGAGTAACTCTTGCTCATATGTGGAATAGCATTGCTCCGTGGAATTTAAAGTTCGACTCTTATATGCAATAGGCTGTCCCTCTTGCATGAGAACGCCTCCCAGTGCATAACCACTCACATCGCATGTCACCTCGTAAGGTTTCGATGGATCAGCAATGCGAAGCACTGGAGTCTCGCTCAACAATCGTTTCAAAACCACAAAACTCTCCTCTTGTGGCTTCTTCCACTCGAATGACACATTCTTGCATAACAACCGCGTCAAAGGAATAGCCACCTTCGCAAACTTATGCTGGAAACGTCGGTAGTAACTAGCCATACCAAGAAAACTGTGCAACTCGGCCACCGTAATTAGTGTAGGCTAGTTTTCCATCACAGCCGCCTTCCTTGGATCCGTCTTGACACCCTTATATGTCACAATATGGTTGAGATATTCCACCTCCGACTTTACAAATTCACATTTGCTCTTCTTCGCATAAAGTTTGCTGTCTCGAAGTAACAAAAGAACCTTGCGCAAATGCACCCTATGCTCCTCCATATTTTTGCTAAAAACAAGAATATCGTCCAAGAAAATCTTCACAAACTCATGAAGATAACACCCAAATACCTCCGTCATCAACCGAGTAAATGTGGCAGGTGCATTTCTCAAACCAAACGGCATAACTGTAAACTCAAAATGTCCGAAGCTTGTGTTGAATGCCGTCTTTGAGATAGATGCATCATCCATTGCAATCTGATGATATCCACTCCTTAGATCAATCTTGGTAAACACTCGTGCTTTACCAAGCTTGTCCAGGATATCATCCACACGTGGCATTGGCATCTTATCCTTCACTGTCTTCTTGTTTAAAGCACGGTAGTCAATATACATCCGCATTGAACCATCCTTCTTCTTCACAAGCAAGACTGGAGCACCAAACTGAGACTTACTTGGCTGAATAAATCCAAACTCAAGTAACTCCTTGACTTGTTGTTGAACTTCTTGCTCCTCTGCATAACTTAACCGAAATGGACGTTGGTAAATTGGCCGCGTCCCCGGCTCCAATGTAATCCCATGCTCCACACCTCGTAACGGAGGCAATCCATGAGGAAGTTCAGATGGAAAAACATCAAAAAACTCGTCCAGTACATCCCGTACTGCTGCTTCTCCCCCACACGTGCCTTAGTCCCCCAAGTCACAAACAAACAGCAAGTAACTCGAAAGTGCTTTTCCATTACGACAAGCCCGCTTCAAAGATGTAGCAGAGAGTATAACAACTGGTGGTTGAACGCCCTCGCCAAACCACACATCTTTAACGCCACCATACTCTAGCGAGATATGCTTAATACTCCACTTTATCTCTGGATCCACCTTCACCAACCATGGCATCCCGAGAATGAGATCCACACGATGGATATCTGCGAGATAAAAAGTCTCCACAAGTGTGGTTTTGCCAACCAACACTTCCAGCCCCTCGATACAAGCATCGAAATGCTGAGTAGAGGTAGTTGCACCTTCCATTGTGTATGGAAGAACTCCACGTGTGACCAGGCCATGCTCAGCAAGAAACTTTGCCGAAACAAAGTTGTCATCGCTCCCACTATCCAGTAAAATCCGCACTGGATCGCCACGGAACACGCCCTCCAGCATTAAAGCTGATTCACGCGTATCCTCGAGCTCCATCTTGTTCCACACACAGTTGAGCTTACGAGCAATGATCGAAATTCGCTTCCTCCGACCGGAATGGTCGTTCTCCTCATCCTCACGCTGCAAAGTTTGCAACTTTTTAGTATCTGATTTACCGTGAGAAGAAGATTGGCCATTCTTCTTGTCCTGCTGCTTGTTCTTCAACTGCGGACAATCAGCCTTGTAGTGTCCAAGTTTGCCGCAATGATGACAACCCTGTCTATAATTCTTCACAAAGAACTTCTATATGAACATTCTCCATGTCGTAATGAGGGGCAAAACGCAAACGGAAAGCAGCCTCAAACTCATCCATGGTAGACACTGGTGGTTTTTTATCCGCAACACGGGACTCCTCAAGCCAATTCCATCATCGAAGACCCACATCACGCAAAACCATTGGAATAGCCACTAAAGCCTTTGCATCTGGAGTTCCTCTAGCAGCCAAGAACTTCTTCACCATGGCTAGCCAAGCGAGACACTCGTCCACACCACCATCACCGGAAAAAGTTGGAATCTTGAGTCGATCTACCAAAGAAGGCTTACTTGGAGTGCTACCCCGTCTAGCCTCGAGTGCCTCAACATGCCCACGCATGGTATCCATCATGCCATACATCTCATCTTGCATCTCTTGCTGATTTTGATTAAGGGCTCGCAGCTCATGAACCACATATTGAATGGTCCAAATCTCCACAGCTTCGTCAGCACCATCGTCGGCACCACCATCGACAATAGGATTCCAGCATTCAGCTTGGTCGGCCATCGCAACCAACTCCTTTGATACCAATGTTATGATCTGGGGCAAAATGACAGAGATCTAGTCGCCCTAGACTATGCTACGCCACCTCTTGAGGTTCCTCACCACCCAACCACCCCCGAGCTACCTCAAAAGCTCCACTGCACTGCCACTCCACTATGAGCCCTAGGGTAGGTTAAGTCCCATACCCTAACATGCCTTAATATACCCTTGAGCCTCCCTTTGACTGATGTTTACCACGTGGTGCCTAACAAAGAGTGAGAGAGAGAGAAAGAATATTCTGGTCCTTAGAATATTCCCCATCTTCCTTGTATAAAACCCTTGCCTCACAAGGGTAGGGGGAGGCATTTGTGAAGAGCATTGAAACATTTCTCATGTTTGAGTGAGTGTTGGGGGAGGCGCCCCATCCTTCCCCCAACAAATAGTGAACCCGGTGTGATGCGCAGCACTTTCTGAGGTGTCATTTTTCTCTTTTTCTTTTGGCCGAACAATTTAGGAACTAATTTCTCGTTCGTCTTGCGGTGGTTTTGTTGGATCTTAGGCTTGTTGGATAGGTATGGAGCTCCTCTTTCCATCAAGGTATGGCGCTCATCAAGCCGTGCAGTATTTGAAGAGATACAACATTTCTTGGCTCGGTCGGATGAACATTTTGGGGTTTTCACTTTCTCGCCTGGATCCTCGGCCCAATTTCTCAAGGTAGTGCATTTGGGCTTGTAGATCTGGCCTAGATCTACAAGTAGTGGTGACTCTTGGCGCTAGATTTGGGAAAATTGACGGCATGCAAAACAATTTTCTTCTTCAGCTAGACTAGGTCATCTTTGTAGCAGGAATTCGTGCTTCTTCAGGCTTTGTTTTGGATGCCATTTGTTTCCATAGGTGCTCTTGGTCTTGAGCTTTCCAAAAATACCAATGGCACCTTAGTATCAATCTACATCAGTGGCATGCACATGTTTTTCCACAATATTGGCATTTTGGGCTACCTCTTCTTGGATTTTGGGGAATATTGAGGTGGCTTCCTCCTAAATTCCTGCGATAGAGGATAGACAGGGTTGAGCTCTTTCCAACGAGCCCACCAACAATGAAAATGGGGAAGGATCAAGACCAGAGGACTCATTTTTCTCTTTTGGGATAAACTTTGTTGGGGGGTTCCTTGGGAACGAAGCAATCTTCAAGGAATAGGTTGGCATAGGAACAAGAATAGGAACAGGAGTTGGAGTAAGAGCAGGTGCAGGGATAGGAGCAGGCGTAGGAGTAGGAGTGAGAGCGGGGGTTATTGGTTACATGTTATAGGTCCCCGGTTATTAGTTTACTGGTCCCAGTTACTCCAGTGGCTATTCCAGTGGCTACTCCAGCAGTTACCCTACGGGTCAATGGTTACGTGTGCTTGAGGCTTACATCTCCTTCCATTTCGACTTTTATTTCTTTTTGTCACAAGCATTTTGGGCAACTTTGAGCAACTTGAGCACTAGTCTATAGTCTTCTTGCTCTTGTCAACCCAGTTGCCTTGACCAGGCATTTGCAGTGTTCAGGGTGTTTGATGCCAGTACAAATCAGGCGTGCGACAAATTGGCACCCTCTCACCATACCTCAAGGCCCTAAGGTACGGAGTAAACTTTCTAACATCTAAAGGCAGCTTAGGTATGACACAACACCTTCTTAGGCCGAGTCCTCTTCATCCTCGGCAGATTCTAGTGACTTAGATCTATGAGCTATGGTGCAGCCACCTTTAGCTCGACCTTAGCTCCATGTTCTGAAGAGGGGGAGTGATCTGCCGACCTTCTTAGGTGTTGGAATAGTCTCTCTAGCATTGCATATCAGTCACTTTGATTACTATTGCACCACAAACATGATCGTCGATGATGATCGTATGTGCTGTGACTTCTTACAGTCTTTTGAAGGCAAAGCAGCAACTTGGGTAGATTCTCTCTTCCCAAAGGACCAGACAGACTTCTAGACACTACTCGCTTCTTTCAGAGAACGCTTTGTTGAAGAAAAACCCACAAATCGGCTACTTATCGACCTCTTTTTGTTCCGGTAGGGTGCTCATGAGTCTGTTCCTGACTACATCACCCAGTTTCAAGCATACTGGAAGCAATGTTGGGATCACAGAGTGGTCCAAGATGAGCAATAGGGGACCACGGCATTCACAGCGGGTCTGCGTGGGAACTTGCAGCGGAAAGTTCTTAAGAAGACATTCAGGTTTTGCTGCGAGGCATTTTCATTTGCCACAAAGCTGAAAAGAGAGCTGCTTGTTGACATAGGGATTGCTAGAGTTGATTTTGACCAAGCCATCACCCCGTCAGAATCACCTTGTGCAGCTGTTTTCCCATCCACAACAAAGCCTGTTGCTATTGAGTGAACACCTCCGGCTATTGAGAACTTTGCCAATGAGATGCGGCAGCTGAAGGAGATCATTCTCCAGCAATAATCACACTAGGACAAATTGCTCCAGGAGCTGGTGGAGTAGAAAAGAGGCCACTACAGCTTGGGAATGCAGATTTAAGTCCCGTTTGTGCACTCACTACGAGATGAACACACACAACACGCAGTGCTGCTTCAAGCTTCACCCAAAGCTTCGGCCTCCACCTTCTCAATGTGTCCAACAACATCCCTTTGCTAATAATTCCACATCGTCTCGGGGTCCAGAGGCATATCAGGAGCAGTTGGAGCAACAAGCAATTGAGGCAGCCCCTTCGTCAAGCAAAGGCAAGGCACCCATTTCATCAGTCAACATGATTTTGGTAGCCAAGGAACTCTATAGGCAACAGCAGCAAACAGCAGCCACTCGAGCCCAAGCGAAGAAGAAGGCAGCCACTCAGCCTGCCATAGATACCCCGCATCAGTTGAGAGTGAATCTCTATTGACACCAGATCCAGTGACACCGAAGATGGCTTGTAAACTCCCCTTCAAGTCACTACTCTCTTCTCCTCTTGAGATCTCACCAATAGCTACTCCTGTTCTGGAGCCAGTTCTTCAACAGTTGGTTGACACTCCCGTCACCTTTTTGCTCCGAGACATGTTGTGTCTTGTCCTGGGATTCGGCTAGCATTTAGAGGAGTTTGCATGGTTAGGAACACCAGAGGGCACTATCATGAGGACTCCTCAAGAGGTGCACATTTTCGACATGACAAGATATGTGTAAGGAACCAACTCCCCGAAGTGTCATAGGCTAAAGAATCCCCGAAAGCACGACCAAAATGATAAAGAGTTCATCAAATGGGACCAAGTCTGAGATCGAGTCCAAGATTGAATCTAAGACCAAGTTCAAGACAGAGTCCGGGATCGATTCCGAGGTCGACTCTGAGACCAAGTTCGAGACTGAGTTCGAGACTGAGTCCGAGATCCGAGATCCGAGATCAGGTCCAAGACTGAGTCCGAGGTCGAGTCTGAGGTCGAGTCCAAGATTGGGTTCAAGGTTGAGTCCGAGACTGAGTCCAAGGTCGGGTCCGAGATCAAGTCCGAGATCGAGTCTAAAACCGAGTCCGAGTACTAACTAATATAGGTCAATGGGTGAAAGCCTAAAGCATGCATCTCCCAGGGGGGGAGGGGGGGGGGGGTTCCAAAAGTATAGTAGGGATAATAAGGTCTAGGAACTAGTCTTGAAGGAACTCTCCAGTGGTGCTTCCAAACTAACTTGAGGTTGAGATTGGGGCCGAGGGGCCTTGGGTGGGAGTGAGCATAGACTTGGGTAGTGCCAGAGGGGCCACCTGAGGAAGTGCTCAAGAGCAACTCCCACTTCCGAAAGGGAAACCGACTGTGGTGCTCCTAGCTCTTGTGGAGTGGTGCCCCACTTGAGTACCTTGCAACTCATTAGTCCTTGCCCTTCCTAGGGGCTTGGGCCTTTCCTTCGAGATGGAAGAGGGGGAGTAGGAGTACCCACACCGGGCCATTAGGCCACGGTGTTTCCCCCCAATGTCCCGAAGCAAGTGTTGCATCCAAGGCTTGGGATTTAGAGGGTCCCATGAACAAGTCTTGTTGTACCAAGGGATATTAGGAACTTGGAGGCATGGTGTGTTTGGCTATTTGTGCTTACAAGGAGTGTAGCTGAACCTTAAGTCTAGTCTAACTCAGGGAGAGGGATTGGGAGAGATTGGGAATCCAGTAATGGATGGCTAACACTCCGTTGCTCGTGCAATGAGTAGCTGAAACCAAGTAGGACTAAGTAGGAGTTGGTACAATAGGCAGGAACTTTGGTGAGGGAACTTAGTTAAGGCCAAGGCGGTGTCGGTTGGATAAACGAGGTAAGTTGGCAAATTGAAAAGGAAAAATTTGTAGCTTACAATATGGTGGAGATCTTAGCCCATTCTTCATCCCAATGCAAATTGGTATTTCCTCTTGTAGGATGGATGCTTTGGTTGACTCCAGTTTTGGAAGCAACATTATCTCTCTCGAAGCTGCCCTTTTAGCACAACTACAGATCATTGAGAGCTCCTCCATCGTACTCAAGAATTTCACCAACCACACCGTTCCTCTAGTAGGCATTTGCTATGGTGTCAAGGTGTTAGTGCAGGGTGTTATTTCTGAGGTAGATTTCCTCATGGTTGACTACCAACATCTTAGAACATCCTCTTTGAAGGACTCTATCATCCTTGGCCGCTCATGGCAAGTCACATCTCATTGCACCATTGACAGCATGCAAGGCAAGATGGAAATTAGCGATGGAACCCATAGTGCCACCTTTCTCAACAACCATGGCAGAGCTCTTTCTCAACAAACCCAGCAGGCTCAGACTAAAGTGGTCTCCACACCACACTTTCCTCCTGAGCTCACAGAGGCTTTTCCCGAGTTGGATGTGGAGTAGACCATCTATATGACGGATGCTTTCTCATGCAATGTGATTGACATTGTTGGAGGTGAGTCAAATAGCTTGAGATGTGTCTAGAGGCTCGGCCTTACTCTCAAATATAGAGAGTGAGGCTGAGAGATGTCTTTATTTGATGGCGGGGCTTATAGAGTACAGGCCTCCATATCCAGCTCTTCAGAGTGTTTCTCAATAGAGGAAGGGCTCCTTGATTCGTTTCTTGCATAGGACCAACTCTCTCTTATGGAGCTTGATAACACAGTCACTCTAGACCAGGTCCATCTTTCGCAGGACGCAACCGAAGCCAATCCTCCTCAGCAACTATCTGAGGTGTCACACAGCCAGCATCTTCCTACAAAAATCGCAGTAGCTGACGACTCCAAGTGTATTTTGTCATGCCGTTTGCTGAAGATGGAAGAAGACATCCAGACACACAACTGGCAGAAAGAATCAAGCCAATCAAACGTGCTGCATGTGAGTTATAGCTCTTTGAGTTCAAAATTTCCTACTGTGGAGCCCCCAGTACTCCAACCACCAGAACAACAACTCCCTTTCAAAATTTACATCAAGATGGATACAGAGGCTTTTGGAATATGCTTTTGCCAATGTTCACAGCCTGGCAAGCCACCGCATGCAACATACTATGCCTCACATTCAAGGAGGCTGAGAAAAAGTACATGGATGCGAAAAAAGAAGCAATGGCTGTTGTTTACACCTTGGAGCGATTTCGTCACTTTCTTGCAGGAGCCTGTATCCATTTCCATGTCTCTTTTAAGGTTCTAACCTTTCGTTTACAGCGACTAGTTCACAGTCCTCGTACTTTATCTTGGATTGTGACCATCCAATAGTTCCAGCCAACTTTTCACATGCAGCATCTTCTCCAATGGTTGTAAGTCAAGCATGTGAAGAGCAGTAGTTATTATCCTGAGTGCAATAGCCAGGCAGAGTCCAGCAACAAGATATTGAAGATAATCATCTCAAAGCTTATGGAAGATCACCTGAGGCATTGGCACAAGCACTTGGTTACAACATTGTGGGCCTTTCAGATGTCCTTCAAGACATCCATCTCCGTGACCCCATTCTCCCTTGTCTATGGGACAAATGCCGTGCTTCCAGTGGAGATCCAGGTGCCATTGCTCTCACTTTCACTTCAATATGCAGCAGCGATGGAGATTAGCGATGAGGACAAGCTTCATGCACGTGACTTGGAGGTTTTTGCCTTGGAAGAATAGCAACGATCCATGACTGAACATCTCTTTCAAGGCAAGTAGAAGATCAAGTCCATCATTGATCACCGGCGGTCTGCCAAACCATTCGAGGATGGCGATCTTGTTCTACTCAAGGAGTTCACGCCACTTTCGAAGTTCTGCCCTAGCTAGACTGGCCTCTACTTTGTCCAGCGACACATTAGAGGTGGAGCATATGTGCTAGTTGATGCTGATGGATGTGAGCTCCCACACGCTCATAACCACTCTCATCTCAAACGCTTCATTCAGGGAGGCATTCCTCTTCTCTTCTTTTTCTTTTTCTTTTTCTTCCTTTCTTTCACTTTACTTTCATGGCTCTTTTTCCTTACTTTCAGGGGGTGTTTCTCCATTGGACCATGGCCCATGCCTTGGATTTTGTGCTCAAGCTGCATTGCCATTTGTATGGAGGTTCCTCACTTGGCTCGGTCTATGTTCCAAGTTTTTTGGCCCTTACTTTACCATTACTACACCCCACACATTCCCCTCACTCATTCCATATCATCTACACTCATAGTTCCATCACCAATCACTTTTAGCAGCGTTGCCCGCACTTATCTCTAGATGCCCATCTTGCATATTTCATTCTTTTACCATCATTCACATCTCCGCTTGAGGTCACATTTACACCATACCACGGGCACACATACATGCACCAGCAACAAAAGACACCACCTCATTTGGACGTGCTGTTTCTGAGATATTCTTACGACCATTTGCCAACAACGCACTAGCTTTTCTAGAGCGACTTTCTTCCAACCGGGTGAGCCTGTTCACTCAAGGCACCTAGGTGGATCTTTAGGTGAGGCCACAAAAGCCGAAGCCACTTTCTTTTGCTCCAGCACTCAGTGGACACATGCCACCTCTCTTTACCAACAACCCAGCGACTATGCCATCCTTTTCAGCTGCTGACTTCTTCAGTCCGACGCATTAGACTGGCCATCTTCTCAGAGTACCACCACCATCTCGGCACTCCACCATATCACTCCACCATATTGGTGCTGGAGCAGGTGCAAGAGTAGGAGCGAGAGCAGGTGGTTACCGGTTACAGGTACCTGGCTACTAGTTACTGGTTACCAGTTACTAACTACTCTGAAAGGTCAGCGCTTACTCTACAGGCCAACGGTTATCAATGGCCACCTTCTTAGGGTGCCACCACCATCTCGGCGCTCCACCATACCACTCCATCTTTCATCATTTCCACACTTACCACCCTTGGGCAACGCATCCCCTCTTCTACCTCTCTTTCTTTCTGGATTTCAGTTAATTGTTAGAGCATACCAAAAGTCATCAAGAGGCTGCATTTGCATATTACACTTTCCTTAGCCGAAATCCAAGTACGGGTTAAATTCTTTGGGTGCTCACACTCTTTTTCCCCTATTTTTCTCCTCTTTTCACACTTTTTCTGCACTTTTCTTTAACTTCAGGGTTTAGTTTGACTACAGGGTTTCCCATCGGATTTTCATCCCTCCAAACTTCACACCTACCTCTTTTCTTTCTTTTTCCACTTTATTTTCTAGAGTTTTTACTATTTCACGCAGCTACCAACACTTGGCATCAGTAGCAGAGGTACACTCTACACTCTTCAGTGGGTTGTTGTGCATCTGGAGCCAATGCAATCCACCGTGGTCACATGTTAGGGCATGGCCATTGAGAGAGTGAGAGAGAGAGAGGGAATATTCTGGTCCTCAAAATATTCCCCATCTTCCTTGTATAAAACCTTTACCTCACAAGGGCAAGGGGACGGGGGGGGGGGGGGCGGGGGGGGGGCCATTTCCAAAAAGCGTTGAAGCATTTCTTGTGTTTGAGAGAGCATTGGGGGGGGGCCCACTCCTTCCCCCAATAGTGAAAGAGGTGACAAAGGAGGAGAATCTAACTATCTCTGCTTATGTGACTGGGCTCAAGCTAGGGATCTAACACAAGGTGGCCAAGAGATGCCATTCTAAGTGCAATGATGTGTATGGAGATTGAGAAGAATTTGATGCAAGAGCTAGGCATTTCTAGTGTGGCAAAGATGCTAGGGTGGCAGTGTATGCCCTCTCCAAGACACAGCCTACTTTGACACCATCACCAGCACCAGCAGCAAATTCTTCTATTCCCATTGTCGACTTGGTCACCTTAGAGCTTCAACAATACAAGGCTTTGTTACTACAGCAGCAACAAAACTTCATACTCCAGCAACAGCAGCAAGAGTGGCTTCTAGAGGAACTCCATGCTTTCAGAATATAGGCTTCTTGCAAGCCACCCCATTATAGCTCACACTGTGATTCCTAGACTCACAATGACGATCATTGCTAGAAGCTACATCCAGAGCAGTATCCTAGGAAGCAACAATAAGCTATGATACAGCCATTGGCTAACAACTCAAACCTCCAGGCAAATGGTTATTAGGTGGTGCTTCCTGCTATTTCTCCTCAACCGTGAAGGAATGTGCCCAATGATTTGCAACAGAGTGCTCCTCATTTTCAAGACACCACAGTCACACTGTTGGCACACTTGTTGGAGTAGATTCAGGCACTTCAGCTCCAAGTTTCTCTCAGAAACTTGCTCTAGTGCATTCTAGGCTTGGCTGACCAATTGGACCAGTTCTCTAGACTTCAACCCATGCTTTTCTCACACCATTGTCGGGACAGTGATTGACAGACTGCTCTTGGACTCTGATTTTGGGAGAAACATAATTTCTTTGCATTTTATGCATCAATTGGGCCTAGAGATTTCATCCACTACAACAATAGTTCTCAAGACATTCACTGACCACACAGTTTTCCTAGTGGGTATTCGCAGAGGTGTACACACTTCAGTCCAAGGTGTGGATGCTATGTTTTATTTCTTGGTGGTTGATTATGGGGCTACTGGAGCTTCACACAATGGAGACCATGTCATCCTTTGCTAGTCTTGGCATGAAGCAGTGGACTGCAAAACATGTTAGCACTTGGGCACTACAACAATTTCAGATGGCAAGACAAGCAACTCTTCTCAATGAGCATGTATGGGTGCCACAGGGTTAGGGCTGGAGCCAGGCTTGGTGAGCATAGTTGGAGGCACAGAAATATGATGATTTACCTGTGGTTTTCCCAGAGCTTCTTTATGACAAGAGCTTGTCCGAGTTGGAAGTTTATGATTGCCTAGGGCCAAAGCATTCTTGGAGAGATAAGGACTCCATATCAGAGCCTCCAGGTCCATCACACATGCAACTGGATGCTCCTTTGTCACAGATTCCTTCTAATGCACAATTGCTGAAGACTATGGTGGTGGAATGCAACAACATTGATTTCTTTCACACTAAGTAGACGACATCGGCATGGGACTTCTCCCATATGTATTCATCTATTCAGAATGTATTTGGGACCAGCAAGTCACAAGATATGGCAAAGATTCAGGAGACTCCCCAAATGCCCACTGCAAAGGATTTGGAGACAGCAACTGATTCAGGCATGCATTTGCTTCCACAGCCAGTAGAGGAGCTTCAGAGTACTCATGCTAAGGTTATTTCACCCCTAGAGCAGCCAGAGCATAGGGAAATTGTGGAGGAAAGCATTGTGGAGTTTCTTGTGGACACATCTCCTTTGTTGGACAGTTCTCTGGACAGTATGACCTCTTTATTTGAGGTTGAGCTTGTATCTGACTTGGTGGAGGAGGATGTTACAGAAACCCAGGCCAAGTGCACACTTTCTCTTCAAGACAAAGATTTTCTCTTATTGCTGGCATTTGGTGCTACAGCAGAGTTTTAACTAGAGTCTTTCTTTAGCCAACTTTGGAGGTGATGTATCCACCCCACTATGTTCTCTTGTGAACTAATGAGTGACTTTCAGGTACCTTTCTGGGCTCCATGTACTTTATCATGGATGCTTGACATGAGTTTTATTCCATCCTAAATGGCGAGCTCTCCTTCTATATTTCTGGCACAAGGCTTTTACAATAACATTTAGGAGACTCCTCCAGTTACTCTACATCCATTACCAAGAAGTTTGTATACTGCATGAGAGTTTTAAATTTGCAAATCCCGAGATTCTACAAGGTGGCATTTGCAAAATTCCAGCATGTTTTTCCACTTCGACTTGGAGCAGTGACTCTTTTCAGCCACACTCAGCTCTGGGCCATTGCCATCCACACCTGTAGCAGTCAATCAGAGCACCTCATTCTTTAGATAGCTTCACAGCAATGAAAGTGGTGGACACGAGCATTCTACGGCTTTTTCACGACTTCAGTGCCTCGTCAGCAGGACTCCTGGACACCAGAGATTCCGCTGGCACTCTTGGACACAGCATAATAGCGGAGGGGGGGGTATGACTTCCTCAGCTTCGAGCTTTCTACTCGGCTTCTGGTGCAGCTTTCGGAGACAACACCACTTTGTACAACCCCCAGATCTCTATGGGCAATCCAAGGTGACCCCAGCTTGTCATCAGTGCCTTCCTCTATCATTCATGGCTACTCAGGTGCAACATCATCATGGCTTTTAGGACATCAATATGCATTCCGGACTTCGACATCCACGACGACTTGGCTCAGCCAACTCCAGCATGGGACACATTAGAGTTTCCAGCCTTCTCAGGCCTCTAGAGACATTGTCATACACCTTCATCATGCGAGGCCTTGCTACATCACCACTTCCATTTGTGGCGACTTCTTTTTCATTCTCCTTGCTCTTTTCTTTTCTATAGCTTTTTCTTTTCTTTGTTCTTTCACTTTGTTTTCTTTGTTGCTCTTCCAGATCCCAGGTTCATCACATGTAGACTTGTGCATGGGTCATAATTTCTCTAGGTGGCAATCTCAATTGTCTGGAAGCTCAAGTTTCTTCAGGTTTTGCCATGATTATTCCACTCCATCTTTACATCACTTCCATCACACTTTCCCTCCCATCCTTTCCCCTTTTCATAATCATTGTTTACATTTCTATTCATTTCCTACACCATTGCCTGTTCTTTTCACATTACCTCTTTCATCTTTCCACTTGGTACCACGGTTTAGCTAGGCATATTTCAGTGTTTTACAGGCACAGAGTATTCATATAGATGGCCTCCATCATCAAGTAGAGTTTCAGTAGGAGAGACATAATCATCTCCAACTTTTAGTAGCAACCTTCTTGAATATTACAATTTTGACACATATAGCAGTGGAAGTGCTCATCTTGCTTAGACATTTTTGCCATCCATGGAGAATTGTAGGCAAAGCACTCGGCATTAAACAACTATGAGATGTAGTGTGGTGCCATTAGAGGTGCCCAAGTGAGATCTTGCGTAGATGGTGCTTCAAGATTGGAATTGATGGCTTATAGTGGTGTGAGGACAAGATCACTCCACTCAATCAAAGGTGCATTCGATCCAATAGGTTGTGGTGATGGCTTTTACTCTTGTGCAGCCCTAGGTGGCATTTGAGCTACTATACATTGCTTTAGAGTTGAGCTTGGAGTGTTGGCACATCTTGGCGAAGGTGTAAACATAGGCATAGAGTGAGTGAAAGGGAAAGAGTGAGAGAGAGAAAACAAAGCTCCCTAGCTACCTCTAATTTACCTAGGTTGCCTTGCCTTAATACATTAGTCCTCTTGCCTTTGCTTGCTTTTGTATGTAAATGTATTTTTTCCTTGTTAGCATAGTAACCTTTGTTCATTAATCCTTATGGTTTGCTAACAGAGATCAAAGAATGGGGCAAGAAAAATATAGATATTGCTCTTAGTGTATCTGCCCTTCTTTTCTTTTCTTCTAAATCTTGTATTGCCTGGAAAAAAATTTTATAGGCTATACTAACAAGATTTTGAGGGAAGACCTACTCCAGAGAAAGAAATATCTATCTAATATATCCTTTGATTTCTTTCCTTGAAACTTTTCTATAAAAAAAAAACACTCAGATATATAAGAGTTTTTTTAGCATAAAGACAAAGCTTTCCTAGGGGACATGTATTTTTCCTCTATTCTAGGTAAATATATCCCTGTCTGAGCTTATTAGGAAAGATTACTTTTTTTATCCATAGTTGTATAGGGAGATGGAAATAAGATTTTGAGTGATTTTAATATCCCTTCTATCCATTTTGAAAGCCAATTTTACAAGATCCCATAATTAAAGAACCAATCTACCTTTTCATGATCTTACAAAGTTTGATATCACTTTATAAATTTTTTTTAGATCCTTATCCTTCATTCAGTTGTCCATCTTATTTGTGCACTTAGGTAGCTCATCACAATGAATCCTTGCAAGGGCTTCATCCACGAGTTTATCCATAGTTTTGTACCCTAAGATATAAATAATATTTATGTTTATATCTTCATGGAGCATGGACCATACTTGAGTTCACGAGCTGAAGAGTTGAGCTCAATTTTCAATTGTAATTTAGTACAAACATTATAAACTTTAAAATTTTAAAGTTATGGTGAACTTAATAATTTCATAACTCTCTATATATTATATAGATAAAAATGTTCTAAAGGACACTTCTTGTTCTAATAATTTAAATATTTACTACATGCAATAATAGAGATGTTAGTTAGAACATAAAATAAAATGTTTGCAAAAAGATTATTCTTATCCCTTCTTTAAATTTGAACTCTGTGCTTTCTAGCTAGTAAATGTTAGGTTCGTCAAAATTTTAAAATTATTAAATTTGAATTAAGATTCTATATAAGGCCATATAACCATTTGAAAGGAAAAAAAACAACTATGATGGTACATATGCTCTCATAATACATTGCAATATCACACAGCCGAAAGACTACCATGAAATATTTTTTGAGATGGTAAAAACAAAAATGGAAACTGACGAATACTATGGGTAGTATTGCGAAAAGAACCCTCGTAAGTATATAAAATGAAAAGTGAAATAATGAAATATTTTTATTAATTATATAAGGTATAATTAGTTTATATTATTGATAGAGAATAAACATCAATAGTGCTGGAAAATCTAATTAGCTCCAAAAGTTTTCTGCAACTCAGCAATAGTAAGGCTTGTTTGGTGTATATGAATATCCACTTTAGGATCTTGGTCCAAGATGTTGATGAAGATGTAGTACATATGCTTGCAAGGAGTATATGCCTTCCCATGTTCTTTGTGCTTTGTGAAGTCTGGACATGTGCAAGAAGGAAAGTCTTGAATGGCAATTGTGTACTCTCCACCTTTTGTTTTGACTATGTACTCTTTTGCAAGCGCAGTGATGTGCTTTGTGGAGAGAATCTCACACTCAAGTGTTTGAACCAAGTTTATTTTACCTTGCTTCTGCTTGGAGACGGTACCAATAAATTTAATTGCCTTACCTTTTTCCGCTGGCCTCCTATGCATCTCTGTAGGAACAGTCCTGGTTTTATCACTTATGTCTCCAACTCTCCTTTTAAGATTGAAACCAGATTTCTCAAGGTTTTCAATCTCATCCGAGGTGAGCGCAACCCCATTAGCAACCGGCCATTCTTTAGGTACTACATCAAGTTTACTCACTATAGTGTCTTCAAGCTGCTTTGTATAGTTGACATCAGTGTTGCAGCAATATAACCAACACCATCTTGAAAATCCTGCTTGCTTTCGTTCCCTATGGAAACATGGGGCTGGAACAGAAGCCGATTTGTCACCACGGATCCAAGCCCAACACTTGTCCTTTGGAAGCATCCCCACACACCTTACATTTGATTTTGCTGGCACTCGACGGATTGCCCATTGCTTCGGCTCCACGCTATGATAAACAATTTCAACTTGCTATGATGCACTTTCTTCATCAGCCACTTGAGGTGGCTCAGTTCGGGGGCAATATCTTGGAACAGAATGATACTCAACATCAGGCTTGTGAGAGCTTTTTGCTCGTGCCAACATCTTCACCAACAAAGGAAAAGCGACACTTTGAGTGGACGGTCTTCATATCACTAATAGAAGCTCAGGGAGTGTACTCCATAGATGTGCCACGGACCACTTCCTCCACTGCAGTTGCCACTGTTCGTGCTGGTGGAGTCACTTTCTTCTTCATCCGATCTTGTAACATCTTAATCGAAGGTCCTGTTTCTATGTATCTTCCTTCCTCAAATGCCAAGGCTTTTGAAGATTGCTCTACAACACGTATCAAATCTGATAGACATGCTTCATATAGACTCATCTTCCCTTTCCCTACCTCAGAAGAATGCCAGCTCCAATGTTTACTCTTTGAGAGATTCATAGTTAGGGTGTATGCAAGATCCTCAAGTGGTTGATCCTTATAAAAAGATGATATCAAAAAGCAATAAAAAGAGAGGAAAAAAAGAAAAACCAACCTAAAAAGAGTGATGTCCCCATTGGAACATTCTGACTTCCCACCACCCCAACTGTAGCACATGTGTTTATGGGATGAGATTTGGATATATTGTCACCGTGGATCCTTGGAACCTTGGGGAATAAATGGGGATAAAATAGCCATTAAGTGCTCTCTCATCAAGCAATTGCCCCTTTTCCAGTTGGCTTAAGGGGAGAGAGATAAGGTGCACTATAGTTGGTATTAGAGAAAATGGCACGGGTTCGATTCCCATTGATTAGTGGCTACTTAAAAGTATAATATATCCTTGAGCAAAGTATATTTAAATTTGAAATCGTACGTATTGGGCATCCATGCGTACGTCCTTCCTCTTGTGTGGAGTATCCACAGACGAAGGTATCCACCGTGGGATTGCGGTATGGGTGGATGATTAGTTACCTCACATAGAATAACTAGTTTACACAATGGAAGGATTGGTAGATTCAGTACAAAAATGGAGGTGCTGGTTCCCCTTGGCTCAGTAGGGGTTGTTAGTCAATAGTCAATGAGGACATTGACATCTCTGAAGGGGGGGTGAGTGTAGCGCATGTGATCATGGGATGAGATTTGGATATACTGTCACCGTTTAGTCAATAGTCAACGAGGACATTGACATCTTTGAAGGGGGGGTGAGTGTAGCGCATGTGATCATGGGATGAGATTTGGATATACTGTCACCATGTAGTCAATAAGGACATTGACATCTTTGAAGGGGGGGTGAGTGTAGCGCATGTGATCATGGGATGAGATTTGGATATACTGTCACCGTGAATCCTTGGAACCTTGGGGGATAAATGGGGATAAAATAGCTACTAAGGGCTCTCTCATCAAACAATTGCCCCTTTTCCAGTTGGCTTAAGGGGTACTTCAATACAATGTTGGAGAGGGACTTCCAAAATATTTCTTGAGCCATCTGGTCTTGTACTTTAAACTCTGTTGTTGCAATTGTCAAGTTACAACGTAGTCTGTGAAAAGGGTAATGCTTAAAACCATTTTAAGATAATGAGAAAAAAAACTACCTCAGATCATACACATGAGCTCCCATGGTTGTCCAACCCGCCACCTGCTCCATATGGTCAAAATGTACCTATGCACAGTAGAGGGACCAAGTCATTCAGGCCCTGCTGGGAGATCCTAGTACCGACGGCGCACACCACGACTCACCAACCCCAAAGGAATCCACACGGCTCACTACTCTACTGCCCCACCTCTCTATTGGCACCAGCTCTGGTCCAGCACCCCCAACCATCCCAGTAGTTGAGCTCTCCCCTGCCCAGGAAAGTCCACGCCCAACGGAGCACACGTCAGCCTCATTGCAACAGTTCGCAAAAATGAAGGAATAAGAGGTGTTGTATCTAGGATGGACGCGCATGGAGGAACTACATGTCAAAGTCAACAAGGCAACTTCCAACCGTTCCAATGTGGCGCCCACCCTGTCCGATGTCACAGTCCCAATTCCTGGGGAGATCTAAGTCAAAGCCAATGAGATCCTCATGGAGCTACAGCAACGCCAAGTCCTAGAAGCCAAGACACTTGTCCTTGCAATCTTCGAAGGAGGCAAACCAGATCGGGAGTTAGCCATGCAGTGGTTGGACGAATGCTTCCAAGAGGTAGGAGTTGCTTTTCGGGGTCGACAGGTCATATTTCTCGGCCACAACTGCTACAGAATCAAAGTCTGCACCGAGATGAACCGCCACACACTCATCACCACACAACGAATCACAGCCAACCTATGAGTGCTTCTTCTACCGCTACCCACTGGGCTTCTCACCAAGTCAAAAGGAGACGATCCACCAGCCGACGATGGAACTGGACCTCATCATCGACGACCTCTCCAAAACCAACAACACCCCGGTGTTTCTGGCCATGATGGTTGAAGGTTTGTGCAGTACTTGGGGAAAAAAGCCACTCAGGAGGAATCAGGCGGACAGCTCATCCATGTCCTGTTCACAGGTAAAGCTCCCATCCCCTACAAAATTTGGATGCTTGGCAAGGTATACTTGGTCCACATTGTGGAGTCTCGCACAACACCCACAACCACACCAGCACCATCCACACAAGTTGAGAGCCGCAAGTGCAAACGAAGCCCGGCCACTCGGACTGGCACCTCAAGGAGACCACCTGGCCGGGACTCAGTGTACCACACCGGGCGCTCACACGGATGGAGAGCTTCGCCCATTCGCTCCTCAGGATGGGGAGCCGATCCATCAGCTCAACGGTTGCCCTCTCCAACCCAGCCTCAACTGGAACGGTTGCCGGAAGTGAACACCCAACCCCACGCCAAAGAATCCGCCTCCAGGTCCTCTCAGCGCCTCCAGGTCCGTCTCTGGATGCACGTCAGCACCTCACGACCAAGGAGGTACCTGGCGGTGTGGCGTGGCTCGCCCACAGGGTGCACTCTCCCATCCTTCCATATGGCACGGAATCAGCTCCCAGACCAGGGCCTTCATGTGTTCCTTCAGGCCTCTGAAATCATCAACGACATCTCGTACCGGGTGGAAGTAGACAAGTGCACTATAGTGGGCAGCAACATGGACCTGTACGCAGCCCTCCTCACCAAAAGCGGTGTCATCCCCGCGAGAGGAGGGAGAGATCGCAAATTCTCGTGGGTAGAATGCGGTCGAATCTCCATCAACAACGACAATGACTAATCTCAGCGTGCTTTTGTGGAACGTAGGAGGCATTAGTAAGGACGGAGTGCTATAGAATGACAAGAAGGCGAGGCTACGATAGTACCTTCACCAGTTAGGAGTAATAGGAAAGTGTGACTTTTTATGTTTCCAGGAGCATAGAATGCAAGAACACCAGACAATCTTTAAGTTTTCACAAGGCGAACACTTCTGGAACCCTGCCGTTGGAAGGCGAGGAGGAACCCTCATCATCGCTAAAGGACCATGGCAATCCCTAGGCACCTCGAACCAGATCCTAATCCCTGGACACGCTCACATGATAGTGATAAAAGTAAATGCCTGAACCATAGGCCTATTGAACATCTACACCCCGGCATCCCGCTCCACCTCATGAGCACACTTCTTCTGAATTCTGCAGCGTCGTCTTCCAACTGGAATCGACGATTGGATCCTGGCTGGTGACTTCAATTTCGTGGACCACGAGGAGGATAAATGGGGAGGCATAATCCAGGATAGATGTACACGTGCGGAACGCCTTGCATGGAACTCATTCCTCTTACAAATTGGCACCTGCGACACTTATGAGATCCCGGCATTTGTGACACATGAACCGCGCTTCACATGGTGAGAATGCCAACACAGAGGCATACAACGTCGTCTGGACCGCTTCTACCTCACCATGGACCTGTGCATGCAAGGAGGGAAGTTGGACATCTACAACACCTACACAGACTTCTCGGACCACCATCCGATTAGACTCACACTTCCCTTTCGAAGATCGAGAGGTCCAAGGAAGCCAGTTGCCATACCCAAGAAGTTCTTTGAGGAGCAGGCCAACAATAACCGGGCGCACGAGCAATGGGAAAAACACAAGGGGAACATACACTCCTTCACCCTTCAAATCGCTCAAGAGGCTCAAGCCAAGATCCGGAAAGATAGGAGAGGTGTCTTTAACACAGTCCAAAAGGTTCGGAGAATCCTGACCTCAATCAACACTGACCTTTGCAGCAACCCGGATGACCAGTGGCTACAAGCTCAAAAAATCCAGGTTAAGCACCAACTGGAAAGGATAGAGGCCGACAAGATGGAAGCCTTCCTAAAAGCAGGACACATCAGATGGCACGCAAGTGAGCTCGTGCTGAACAAGGAGTTCTATCGATCCATAAGATCTAAAGTTGTCTCCCCGCCAATGTTTGGATTGAAGGATGAACAAGGGCAACTGCACACAGAGATCGACGACATGCACAACATGGCAGAACACTACCACTCCCAGCTTTTCAAGGAGGAACCATGGGATGAGGTCAGGCAAGAGAAACTTGAGCGAGTGCTGGAGCATATACCGACCAAGTACACCCCAGCAATGAACACCAGACTAATGAGACTTTTCACACTGTGAGAACTAAAGGACGCCCTAGATGACCTCAAGGACGACAAGATGCCAGGGGAGGACGGCATGCCACCAGCCTTCTACAAACAAAACTGGGAATGGATCGGACCAGAAGTTCTCAAGATGTGGCAAGAAACCATGCGAGCTGGGAAGTGGCCAGAAGGAGCTATGGATGGGATCATTGTGCTAATACCAAAAAAAGGAGATATGTCCCACCTCAAGAACTGGAGGCCCATCTCTATGCTCAACACCATATACAGGATCATAGCAAAAGCCTTGGCATCACGTCTCAAGCCTCTGCTCCCAGAAACAATTAAGGAGACACAGAACGGCTTCGTGGAGGGCAGGAAAATTGTGGACAATCTCCTAACAGTCCTTCTAGTGCAAGAACACACCAAAGACATGGCAGAGCAGATCGCAATCATTCTCTTGGACTTTGAAAAAGCCTACGACCGGGTGGATTGGAAAGTTCTCCAGGCCATAATGATCAACTAAGGAGTTCCTCTGCAGTTCATGGAATGGACAGCATCCCTATACCACTCGGCATCAAGCAGGGTTACAATCAATGGAACCATGGGACAATCCTTCAAACTTGAAAGATCGGTCCACCAAGGATGCCCCCTCGCACCATACCTATTCCTGTTCGTTGCAGATGCTCTGGCCTACTACCTCGCCCGACCAGAGGGCCCAAAAGTTATGCCCCTTCCAGGCTGTGGTTCCGCGCTCCAGGACATGAATGAAGCCTCAAAGGAGGACCTCCTATCCTCAGCCTTTGCAGATGACACAAGCCTGATCGTGGAGGGATCACTAGAGAACCTCTCAAACGTCAAAAGGGACCTGGACTTCTTCAATGAGGCCATGGGATCAAAAATAAACTGGCACAAATTGGTAGGACTATGGCTCCCCCCCGGCAGACCTCCAACATGGGGCACGGAGCTGGGTTTCAAATGGCTGGACACGAAGGAGACCACCCGCTACCTTGGATTCCAAGTCGGACGCCAGTATGATCCAGAACCTCAGAACCAAAAAGCAGTTACAAAACTAAGGGATCAACTCAAGTTCTGGGCGAGCAGAAAACTATCATTCTTAGCACACTGTATGGTGGCAAACAGCATCCTGCTTGGAGCGATCTAGTTCCTGGCAGCATGTTGGAATATGGACAGACGAATGATCCAGGAAATGTACCAACTCATTCGAACCTATGTCTGGAAAGGCTCCTCCTGTGTCTCACGTGGTGGAGCAAAGGTCAGCTGGCGGTCAGTAACACTTCTGAAGCACGAAGGAGGCCTCAATATTATTGACATCGAAGAACAATGCAAGGCTCTCCTCTTCAAGATTTTCACGAGGATGCTCATGCCTGGCAACCAACCATGGAGAACACTGCTGCGAGCACAACTTTTGAAAGTCCTCTTGGATAGGAATGAGCACACCAGACAAAACTGGGCGACAGATGAACAATGGCTCTTCTCGGACACCAAACTCAAAATGACAAAGGCTCACACGTTCTCAGGAAAGCTGTTCAAGCTTTGGAGGCAATTCAAATGCAAGTTGGAACATAAACCACCTCGTACCAAAGAACAACTCGACCGGCAGCCAATTTTCCTTAGCAAACTCTTCGCTGTCAATGGTAAAATGCTCGGAGCTTCAGAGGATTGCGGCCTGGACCAGACCTGCAGAGACCTGCATAGTGGGGCCAAAGGTGATCTATGAGGCAATGGCTAATGCAAAAATTCAATGAGAATAACAAGTTTGGATTAAAATCTCTAACTTAAAAAGTTAGTGAAACTCCCAAAAAAGTGCCTGAAGAGCGAGCATGAAGCAATTGGTAAGTAGTCTCAAGAAAGAGACAAAAGAATGACTTACATCTTGTGACACATGGAAGTGTCAAGATTGGGCCCGAGACTTCTAGTGTGAATGTTTCATCACTTTCCTACAGATCTGGGGCTCCAAACTATTGATGAAGGCCAACCCTAGAAGCTGCTCATTGGGATGATCTCTACCATGAAAGCTTTCCAAGTGTTATTGAATCTCACTATATAGTCTGTATAGTCACTATATAGGGGGGAGATATGAAAGTGCACAAGAAGAAACCAAGGGAAAGCGGTGTACCTCCATGGGGTACATCTAAGGTTTCAAGAAACACTTATGGTTAGAGGGTCTGCCCTCTAACCATGAGTGTTTCTTGAAACCTTAGAGGTACCCCATGGAGGTACACCACTCTCCCTTGGTTTTTTCTTGTGCACTTTCATATAGATAGTGCATGGCATGCTGTAGCACATATTATTTCTCTCCCCTTAAGCCAATTGAAAAAGGGGTAATTGCTTGATGAGAGAGCCCTTAGTGGCTATTTTATCCCCATCTATCCCCCAAGGTTCCAAAGATTCACAGTGACAGTATATCCAAATCTCATCCTATGATCACATGTGTTACACATGCCATTTGAGGGGATCAAAAGAGGCAAGTACTCACGAATGATTGTGGATGCCAATGGACAGATGGTTCTAGATTCCATAATTGCAACAACATAGGCCATCAAGCTTGTGAGCAACTCCCCTCTCAAGACTAACCCCTTGGCACCCAGAGTTTCTCCTTTTAGGGATCAAGAGAGACAAGTTCTTTAGTAACTCCACTCTCAAGTCGCAAAGATTGATTCTTTGGTACTTGGAGCTTCTCCCATCATCTTTTTGCTAGCTTTCACTCAAGACCATGGCTTGAGCTAGAAGGCTGCAACTACAAGTACCTCCATGCGAAGACCCTTTTTTTGCTCTTTGTTGGTTTTGTGCATAACAAAACTTCTTGTTGCAGCTCTTTGCTGGTTTCATGCCTTAACGAAACTCAGCCCAGAGTTGGTTTCCTGGTGAATAAAACCCTTGTTTAACAAAATCTGATTCCAACAGACCCTTGTTCTCATGTCTTATCTCCTCAAAGCTCACATAGTTGTTGTCTCCAAATTTGCCTTGAAGTTGTCGCTCTACACATGCCTCATGCTCAAAGACTTCTAGTGTGAATGTTTCATCACTTTCCTGCAGATCTGGGGCTCCAAACTATTGATGAAGACCAACACTAGAAGCTGCTCATTAGGATGATCTCTACCATGAAAGCTTTCCAAGTGTTATTGAATCTCACTGTATAGTCTTCATCCTCCAATTGCTGCAATCAGAATAACTGCTCCAAGGCCCTTCATAAATGACACCTTTAGTGTGTTGAAATTTGCCACCTCTCTTGGCAGAAGACTCTTCACCCAGGCCTAAGCTCTCCTGTGCACAGCTAGTGAGTAACATTTGCCTAGACCACTACTTTTGGTGCTGTGGACAATAAGAAAGAACAAACAGTCTAGAGTGCATAAAATAGCCTATGGAAGTTACTTGTTGGTTAAGCACCAGAGAATGTATTTCACAAGAATTTTATAATCTCAATGGAGTAGAGAGTTCTTACTTGGAAAGGGTAAAATGTTATAGTGGTGACACCATTCCCCACTATTTGTGTTGATGTGCAATGGCTAAACAATTAATATTTTCAGTGCTATACAAATGCCTCAATCTAAATAAGTGTTTGGCCTCATTAGATGCTATGTTTAATATTTGAATATGCTAAGAAGTATACTAGAATATACATTTAAAGACAAACCACTGAAATAATAACTAATTTGCTATGTGCTGCATGCAATAACACTTAGTTTTCTTAATAGTAGTGTTAACCCTCTTAACCAAATGGAAATTTATACTATAAACATATTTATAATTTAGAAATACAAGAATAATTTTATTGAATATCAACAAACTAATAAGTCTTATATTAATATTACAACAGAAAATTGAAGCCCTTTGCATAATCATGCATCATGTGAGAATTTAGAGTTTGAGTAGATTATTGAAGCAGTGAGTTTAAGCTTTCTTATAGTTGGACATACTCATGAAGATGTAGATGGACTCTTCAGCCATATGTTGGAATCACTTCAATGGGCAAGTTATTTCATTGTTCCACACTGATGAGATTTCAAAAATGCATTTCACAAAAAGCATATTAGCTTTATAACTAAGGTTGCAGATTTCAAAGTGCTCTCTCAAAAATGATTTTTGTAAAAAGGGTAGTTACATTCTTATTAGCTACTAAAAGCCTTTAGAGTTTCATGTTAGCAAGATAAAACTCTAGTCATGCTTAATGTGGCTTTTAGTTATATCCAAGGTTTTCCATGCCAGCCTAACAATAATAATATTATTGGTAGTATTTCTAAAGTTTTGGATGAAGGACATCCCAACATATCCATTGATTAAGAATAACTATACAAAAAGGTGATGATCAGTAATTTTAAATCTTAAGAAGTCCCATGATCAATTATGTGAAGGTTTTGGACTTTTTCCATTGGTACAAACTCCAGTGGATGATTCAGATTTAATGCCTATATTATAAACAATATTGAACTCGAAGTAGATATGTTTATTAAGGATAATCAAAGTTCAACAAGTTCCACCTACCTTAATATGAATGATTTATATTAGTGATTAATATTAAGCACTTATTACAAATGATTTAGAGGAAGTTTAAATGTGGAAAATTACAGCTGTTAGATTAGGGAATATCCTAGAATATACTTTAATATTCTAGGTATATTCTTTACACTCTCTCATTTTCTAAAGAAAATATACATTTAATATTTATGTATGGCTATAATACCATATACTAGTTCTAGAATAGTAGACATTATAGATGACACAATGTTGTTAGTGTCATACAAATATAGATGATGATTTTAAAGGACGGCATTACAATAATACACTAGTTTGAGTGCAATTATTTGTGTGGATTGGAGCCTTTTTTGAACATTTTCAAGTGTGTATTTGGATATGTTGACAATTATAGTGCTACTTTTTAGCAATTGTATCATCTCTATCAAGGGCTATCTAAGTCAGCTATGCAATTTCATGTTTGCTTCTGGAGCATTTTGCTTTATATAGAACCAAATATGTCAGATTGGATCACATGATATTGAGCTTGGTCTTTTAATATTTGCTAAATAATAGTTTATCATGTCTACTAAGACACCCTCTCTATTATGCCTAGTGGATTCTTTCTTTGATGATGATTATGCATCTCTTTATTGATGGAATGATTGATGATGTTTCATGATAATTAGTTATTCTCTTTGATGGCTTTTGGCTTTTCTCATTACCATATGTTTTTTGTAGTTTGCTCTAGATTAATTTCTTAGGTTTGAGATATAAGTTGAATGTTGTTTACACTTGTTTAACAAACTTGAGTTCCTTAGTATAGTTAACTGAGATCTATTCGGATTGGCTGGTATAATGGTTGGCATGAATGAGTATTTGTTTAATTTGCAATATTCATTCTATTTTATTGATTGTTACTACAGTTAGTTTTAATAGATTTAAATGTTATTTTTTTAAGTGATATATTTATGAGCATTTTGCTTGTCAGTCAATAATATTTGATGTTCTTTGAGCTATCTTTCTTAAGTTGTTTGATGTGCTATCTACAATCTTTCATAGTTAAACTTTCTTATTGAGTTTTCTTGATAATAAACTTACTATTAAATTTTGTTGATTGGTTAATCCTATAACTTTAACCTTTTATGATCTTAGTGGTTCCTATACTCTATTTTATACTAGTTTATCAAATGATAACTGCATAAGACTACTTTTGTGTTCTAATCTAGGATCTATTGAGGAATCTATTTTTTGTATGCCACTTTCATTTGTGTTGGGACCGATTGATCAAGCATTTCATTCTCATGAGCTTACTGATGCATCATAACATAGGAAGCATCTAACGAAGTCACTATATCCACCTGACTATCCAATAAAGGTCGAGAGCCATGATTCACCTCTACAAACTCCACAACATATCAAAACTTGTTGTAGATCATTTTCATACTATCACCTTTTGAGAGGGTTGATGCCCGAGCACCCTCATCTCGATGCTGCGAAGTTCTATGAGAAGGTTTATTCTGCTCTTTTTTGTCTTTTTTCTTGATGTGATGAGAAGTTTTTTTATGTTTGTTACAGGTGAATCAAGATCTCACCCAAACCGATCTCCGTGATACAATAAGGAACCCGGAAATAGCTCACAGATTTAAGCACCCACAATAGAAATTAGAAAATAATTTCCATAAAGTGGTGATACTTCTGATAGAAACTTCAGGCTTGAATTGTAATTTGCCAAAAACTCTGCTGGAAGTAGAAGGTATGTAGCTTGGGATCTGCTAAGAAAGACCAACTCAAGGATATCAATTTCAGGATACTGTCAATCACAAGCGACCATCCCCGCTGTGGGCTGAAATTGATATGCTTGAGTTGGTCTTTCTTAGCAAAACCCAAGCTACATACCTTCTACTTCTGATAGAAACTTCAGGCTTGAATTGTAATTTGCCAAAAACTCTGCTGGTTTCCCAGGTCAAAGTGTGTCAGGCTTGCCTGCCACTATCACTGAGCGCACTTCTTTAAGAATGGAGTTTCCAAGAAAATTGAACACATTAAGTCCAGAGTTTTCTGAAAAGAAACAAGACCATAAGAAAACGAGTGAAAAAAGAAAAAGGCATTTGGAAAGCTTACCAGATGCTACGATATCCAACATGAATTTACAATCTTGAGCAATATGCACCTCAACCTGTTTATAGTCTTCCTCTGGCTTGTCTGCAGCTCCTCCACCCACCAAGTCTTTGGAAGAATTCCCAGGAAAAATCCTGGAGACACACAATTGTGATACGAAAAGCCTCTTCAGCTCCAGCAGTGTCGTCAATAGCCACATAAGCACGTAGACACGCCTTTCCAGCCTTTCTCGTCACGCCTTTCCAGCCTCGTTTTAATACACTTCTCCAAGTTTTCTCTCAAGGAGGCATTGGCATTCTGGATCCTCTTTTCTATGGTTTTGATAAACGGTGACAAGAAAGATAAGTGTCACCTTTTCTGAAAAATAGAACTTCACCTGGACGTGGGCAACATAGAACTTTAGACAATTCATCTCACTCGCAATTCGCTCCAACAATCAACTCCTCAGGTCGTCACCACTGTTGTCGACTGGATCCAGAGATCCTTCACTGCCACTCACTAGATTTCTATTGGAAATTCTATTTTCCTTGAGCTCCAGCAAGAGCTTCTCGATCTGCAAGCAAGCTAGGAGTTGACACCATCGCGCATGGTGACGAGCTTACCTTGCAGCTCTTGCAATGGTGTGAGCATCCGGAGCACAGCACTGTCCACATCCATGAGCTGTGTGCTGAGGCGCACGAAATCGTTGTAATCCCTGTTGATGAGATCGACGAGCTCGTTCTTGAGCACTGCAAGGTGACTGTGCAGCTCGCCATGCAGCGCCTCGAGCAGCATGAAGCTGTGCAGGCTAGTCAAAACCCTGAAAAATAAAACTCGAGTTTGTGTGTAAACAGAGCACACTAAAATAAACAAATTTGTGAGCTTCGAAGTGGATTTGTTTAAGTCTACTACATAAGTAGTGAGAATGTTTCTAAGCTCTGTAGCAGCAACATGAGGCTCCGGTCACCAGCCTTGTGGTTGATTAGTCATTGGCTCAGGCTCAATGTCTATTTCTCCTATGTTGGAGTTGCAATAACATAATTGTTTTGAGGAAGAGTTCATTCTACAGAAAAGCTCAATCAGGTGGGATTCTTAATGGACCAGCAGTCTCAAAAGGCCAATAGTACATCATCAAAGACTTAGGATACTACAAGCTTCTGTGGTTGGTTATACCATTTCCAAGTGCAAATGGAATTGAATTGAGAGAAGCATTTAACTTTTACTTGTTGTTTTTGAGGATGGTATGTGAGAAAAGTTTCAGATTGCTTAAAGGTCATTGGAGGATGTTTAGGAAGCTAGTTGAAGTTGAGACCATCACTCAGCTAACAGTTGCCATAAAAACAGCTTGCATTTTGCATAACTTCATTATTGGTATAGGTGAGGATCTCCAACTCGAATATCTAGAGACCTTGCTTCACTATTCATGATTTCTTGCATGACAATTGAGTAATCCTTGTCGTTGTTGTAATAATCATTTGCAAAAGCATTTCTAGGAAGCTCAACTTTGAAATGCGTGTAGTCAATTGCACCACAGCAATTTGGGAAGCCATGAAGACTCTTGAAACTTATTTTTACTGCTGATAGATCTACTGGCCACACAAGAAATTGTCTTAAATGCTGGAATAGGAAACTTCTGACAATACTTTTGGACAGTTACTTTAGAAACACTGAAATGCTCTACTAAACTAGCAAAAGATAAAGCAATGGCAACTTGCTTACCAACATGAACATATCTAGATTGAATGTTTCTCAAACTTAGAGGTGGTGCTATTTGCATTGATGGAGTAACAAATTCATAGATTGTCATGAACTACTCCTTAAAAACTCTGAAGAACTCTCTCCACCTTGTTGGATTTTGCATTTCAAACTTGTCCACCCAATGACAAGACCTTGGTTTGATATAGAAATCTCCCTCTTGAAATAAGTTCAATTGCAACGAATTCCCAACTACTGCCAAGCACATGTGATAATACACTAGCACTGATTGTTGTTGAAGAGCAACTTCAAGCCTCTCATCCTCAAGATATTTTCTAAGACACTAGATCTTTTATAAGCAACAACCAACTGTTCATCCCATATGAACCCTAATAATGTAGCATTAATCAATGACAAATCAGCATTGACTTAACTTGATTTTAAAATATTCTAGAATAATCTAACATAGATGATGGTTACATGTACCGTCATTTTATCACCGTCAGCAGACTGTGACAGTCACATGTGCAGCATCTATAAAGCCATTAAAGATTGGCCTTTAGTCGGGGGCGGAAAGTTTGTTTTTAAGGCGGGGGGAGAAATTTCCAGGTAATAAAAGGGTGAAAAAACGGCCCCCAAAAGCACCAAAGGATTATACCCAGACAACGGTGGCTAGGGTTAACAGGATCTGAGACTATGGAGGAGATTGTAGAGTTCATCGAAGACATAGATGGAGCAGAAGGTTGCGAGTTCTATCTTAACGATGGTAGAGTGGCAGTAAATGATGTTCTCCAGGAGTTCTTGGCTGTTTCTATCATTGTGAAGCTCAATGGGCAAGGCAGGGTCAGGTGGAGACGTCTACAGGCAGGGGAAGACGGCCTGAGCAGGTCTACGTATCTGCCTGGATCTTCTCATACTATTCGGGCAACGAGGGCTCCTACACGTAAGTAGCGTTGCCTGGATCTGCCTCCCTGGTGAGCTTTGTGGTCTTTGAATCTGAGTAAGGATGTGTTCTTCCTGGGCTGTGCTCCTCTTGAGTTATTTAGGAGTCTGCTTTGCTCGTTTCGCCCTTTGCCGGCTGGTTGTTTTGCCTCAGGAGTATGGTGCTATTCAGCCTGCTTGTTCCCTGGCTATGGCCGAGTACTGACAAGTTTATATTTCTGTTTCAGCGACCCTGCCGATAACCCTTCAAGCTGCGCCAGGTAAGCACTTACTGAGCAAAACCACGTCTTGGCTGGAACTTGGCGTTTTCTTGTCGTGGTGCTAGTGCGGCTATAGGGTGTCCGGGCTGCTGATGGTCTTTTTTTTGGCTCTGTAGCTTGTAGAACGTTTTGCCTGGATTTTCGGCATTGTGGCTCTCATATGCTTTTCAGCTTAATGTGTTGCTTTTCTGTTTAATGTGTCTATCGGTTTGCTTCTGCTCGTCTCACTTTTTTTTTGCTTTTTGGCGTCTTTTACTTTTGCTTCTACTACTGGCAAGTTTGTGTTGTAGTGTCGAGGTTGCTGGATGTATACACAAAACAACTGGAGGATGCAAGGTTTTTTCACGGGATGCCGGCGAGGAGGGTGCCAGGCTGCAAGGTGCCGCTTCTGGACAACGGTGGGCAGCCGTGTTTACATACGGACTTGGGAGATTATTTTACTTTGGTCGGAAGGGAGGAGATGATTCAGCATCTTATGGCTGCCACTGCACGGGTCTTTGCAACTTTCATGAACAAGACGGCCAGTGCCTCAGATATTGAACGAAAAGAGTTCTTGTTGATGGTCATCGGATTTCCCGGAGCAGGTAAAACAACTGTCGGGACATGTCTCTCAGCTCTTTTCAGAGAAGCGTGGGAGAGGGACACAAAAACAGGGACTATAGATGCCATTCTCGGCGACCAGCTAGGTTACAGTGGGCTTGCCACTCAGTTCAAGGAAGTGGTGAACAACGTGTTGGAGACTGGCAAAGATCTTAGTATGTACCATTCGGTTGAAACGACCATGGCGGGGGGTGCACTTCTGCTCGAGAACGGCCTGGAAGGCGCACAGGTTTTGGCCCTTCGGTCCTTGCATGCAGCACTTAGTCCAATGAATACGACTGCATATGGTGATTTTCTCAAGGAGTTGGATGACAAATTTCCGGGCCTGAGGAATGTGCTGACTTTCAGAGATGTGATCGACTTCATTCGAACTGGTCTTAAGGTTCCTGCCGACAAGCGAATTTTTCTATCTTGGTTTTTTGATGGAGGCCTCCGAGCTGCATCGTCCTGGATTCATGAAGCTTTCTCGGCCTATGTTCGACATATCAAAGGTAACCGAGGTGGCCTGACGTTTCCTGTACTTACAGTAGCAACGACCCGATTTTCTGGGGCCACAATGCGTTACACATCAACGGAGAAGGCAACAAGTATTTTTATACCTATTAGGCCTTTGAATGAGGAGGAGGTGGTAAATGTAACGACAATCTTCCTTTCAAGACTAGGAAATACTCTCGGCATGGAGAGACCATTTGAGTTGAAGGACGGACTAAGGAATCTGATAAAGTTAGCAGGAGGTAATCCTAGGATGCTTGATCACCTTTTGAGAGGGTTGATGCCCGAGCACCCTCATCTCGATGCTGCGAAGTTCTATGAGAAGGTTTATTCGGCTCTTTTTTGTCTTTTTTCTTGATGTGATGAGAAGTTTTTTTATGTTTGTTACAGGTGAATCAAGATCTCACCCAAACCGATCTCCGTGATACAATAAGGAACGCGTGGAGTACTATCAAACGCGGTTATTATTTTCACTACCTTGTGGACAAGAGGTATTTGTTGGTGCTACGAGCTCTTTATGTTGCGCTGCTGGGGACCCTGATCAGTCGGGACGAACTGGTCTGGCCAGGTAGCAGATACAAAGATAAGTGGGGATTTTTAGAGTCTTGCGGTTTAGTTGCACTCTTACGCAACGAGGTACTTTTCTGATATTTCAGAAGTTCATGTGAGTGGTTATGTGGTGTTAATGTACAGGAGCCGTCACCCAATAAGCACATAAACTTATCGAAACAGGAAGACACGAAGAATGGAATGCGCTCTTTTTCCGTCATGTTCTCTCCACTCCTTATTTACCATCTTGTCGAGAACCTACATGTGGCGGAGCTGAAACATTTATGGCCTCCTATACTGGATTCTAATCCCAAGGTTAAGGAGGTATCAGACCTTATGTGCATTGTCTTCATGATATACATGGGTAAGCTTTTTCATGATCGCGAGAAGAAGGACACGGTGTTTGAGTTCACACTCAAAGACATTCTCCCCTCAAATTTCCGCGTTCCTGCACGTATGCAGGCTTTGAAGTTCCAGTTGCCAGCTGGTGCAACGTTTGGACCTCCGAAACGTCAGCCCCATCAGATAGATACAGCAGACGTATTTCAGGCCTTTCTAAGAGAGGACAGGCAGCAGTTTTATTGGGTTGGCAACCATGGACCTGATAGCTTCATCCATCTGCAGCTGGTGGATCTTCAGAACAAGCTGCAGGACTTCTTTTTATTTATTGAGAGCAAACGCGCGGATGTTTATGAAGGACAGCAAGCCAAGTGGGAAGAAGACTTTCTGAAGAAGATATGGACGATGGAGCAATGGATGCCAGGTACTTAATTTTTCTTTGTGGATGGTTAAATGTGTCTTTTCAGATGGGAATTACGCCATGGTTTTTATGACCGATCAAGCAGTGTATAACGTGATTTCCAAAGTCAAAAGTTCCAACAGGATGGTTGTGCCAAAGGTTGATAAAGGTCAACACTTGTATCCACAGCAGAGTCCATTTGGTAAGTAATTGACTCTTTTTGTTATTCTTAGTTTTTATTGATCTATGTGTAGGTTTATTCAGTGCTGTGAGGCACACACCGATGCTAGCTGCTGCAAGTTTTGATCCGGACTACGAACCTAGTAATGAGGATAATGAGAGTGGTGATGAGGAAGATGACTGTGGTGATGAGGGTGATGAGGAAGATGACTCTGGTGATGAGGGTTGTGATGAGGATGATAATGAGTTTAGCCTACTCTAAAAATTCCTGAATGAGAATCAAGAAAACTCTCTATGACTCCATACCTGATGCATAAAAGAGGGAAAATAACTGGAACTTGCCTAGTAGTGCTCATCCTGCTTTACAGGGGAAGCTTCCACTAAAATCCAATCTAAAGGCCAATCTTTAATGCTTTAGAAGGCAAGAGGCCAAGGGCTGATTCCACTCATATATGACACTACTGCTGCTGCAAAGACCCTCCATGTACTTCTTTGTAACTTTTGAGAAACCAAGAGTAACAAATCTGCGAAAGCTACTGGCTGGCTGCGAGCATTGTAACTAGATTTATTCATCATATTACCTATTTGTTAAAAACCTTTTACCTCCTCAAAATAATGGATTGATGATGGAACAGGATGGTCTGTACAATGGTCATGGGTTTGCTCTGGCCATGGCACCAGCACAAAGGTTAGATGGATATAACAACTATGCCATCCAAGGACCACCATAAGCCTGTAATTCTGCTGCTTGGGTGAAGAGGAGGACATTGAAGGTAGTAGATGGTAGGAAGAGTTTTCCAACACATACAACAGTGATGGAAAGTAAAAACCATCAAGACGAATATGAAGTACTTTTGCTCATCATGGTGGCATGCCTTGTTGCAAGATGGGAGAACTTCATTTTCAAGGTTTAGCCCCAACTAGTTTTTGAATGGTGAAGTTTTTTAGCTATTCACTACAGAATAAGGCAATTGATGATGAAGTGGCATTCAGTGATAATCTATATAAAGCACTATTACAATGCATCACCTACAAACAATCCCAAGAAGGTAAATTAGTTTGAGACTAGGCTTGCAGACCAGAAACCCAACTTCAACACACAAGCTAAACAGATTGGTGTTATGTCAGATTTAAGCACCCATAATAGAAATCAGAAAATATTTTCCATAAAGTGGGCAACAATAGCTTCACATGCAGTTGAGAATGATAACATGCACAAACCTAACACCATACACATTAATGTTCTCTACTCATCCAAAAAGAATTTGAACTTTGCTCATTCGAATGGTGAAGTGATTGCTATAGTGCTTTCCATGCCATATCTTGCTATAACTTTTAGTGCGTACTACATGAAGCT
This sequence comes from Selaginella moellendorffii, assembly GCF_000143415.4. NCBI lineage: Eukaryota > Viridiplantae > Streptophyta > Lycopodiopsida > Selaginellales > Selaginellaceae > Selaginella > Selaginella moellendorffii. The sequence continues at coordinate 34,233 of NW_003314378.1, forward strand.
GAGAAGTCTTCACTAGTGGTATTAGATAGAGTTTGAGGTTCTTTATATACATCCACAAAGATTGAGAGAAGTTTTTTGGGTTTATTCACTTTTCTTTGTGATGAGCTTGTTCCAAAATTGGCCAGGAGGCCTCCTCCAGATTTGGCAAAAATACTAAGGTGGCACTTGCTTGTTTCAAAGAAAATAGCTATTGCTTTGAAACACTTGGCATTTGGGGATATGTGGTGAATGATTTAATGCATTTGGAGTGACTTCATGCACTACTCAAGCTTGTCTATGGCATTTTAGGTATGCATTATTTAAGCATGAAGGACTAATGATCCATTGGCCAAATGAGAAAAGAATGAATGAAGTTATAGCAAGATTTCAAAGATTGCGTGGATTCTCAAATTGTTGTGATGCAATGGATGGCACTCACATTGCAATCAAGCTCCCAAGATCAGGGTTCACAACAAATTGGTATGTTAGGGCAAGAAAATACTATTCAATGGTAGATAATAAAACTTCATTCTTTGACATAACAACAAGGATAACAAATAATATTCCAAATAGATGAGTTTGGAATTCTAGTGGTTTGAAGGATTGAAAAGAAGTGTTTATGTAACCTAGTGTACCACACAAAGTTCGAGGGGATTCCATAGTGGAGGATATGATTAATTTTGGTTAATAGGTTCATGGCAAAAAGGTACAACTTCCTTCATTCTTCTACATGGATTGTTGTCAAGTGATCTTTTGGAATTTTGAAGAGGCAATGAAAATTGCTAGCTTAGAAAGGATTCAGAGGACATCAAAGCATCTTTGCAAACAATATCATGGCTTGTTGCATATTGCATAACTTAATGATCACAAAAAATGACAAGTTCATGGAAAATCTTAACTCTAACAGATTTAACCTCCACAAAAGGTCTCTTCATTTAGCCAAAGATGGCATAATTTTGAGAGATACTGTGGAAAAATTTGTTGAGAGTTTGGAATGATAGTACTTTATTCAATACAATGTTTCTGCATGAACTTGCATCATGAGATATTGATATTTTGTGAGACTAGACGCTATGCTACTGGTCAGTGAACATGAGAATCCAGAACACAAAAACAGTACCATAGTCCATATAGAATGAAAAAAGGAAATAAGATCCATGAGGAAAAGCTATAAGCTCGCTAGCTAGTCTTGCAAAGCTTACCATGATCCAGATGTGAAGAGGATACGCATCAGCCTTGTTGGAACTTTGGGCCAAGGCTGTCGATTTCTCCCACAGATCCTATCAAACAGCGACTCCATGGATGTCACTGCGAAGAAATTGCAAGAAGAAAAGACAAAGTAGTGTTTGTGACGAGCCAGAACGAAGCACCTTCCATTTTGAAGTTCCCTAAAAGTCAATGTTCTCCACAACAGTGGATGCATTGTATGACCCTGCAAACATTCCAAAAAATTCTATCAGCCTTCTAATCGAGCCCCGTTATACTTATCTCTCAAATTTGAGTTGTGCAAAGTGAGGGCACCGCAAATCATGCATGGCAGCATCACTCAGCTGGCCTTGAGCTTGGGCAGGCTAAGGAAGAAGTCCGTCAACACCGTCTCGTATGCAGGCATCTGGTGAAATAGTTGACGTGGTAGTGGTTCCTGGCTACCACAGATGAGTCCCAGATAAGATTGAAGTTGAAGATCTGGAGCCCTCAATCCCTTGGCCAGCTCCGCCACAAACTTGGTCGGTGGGAGGCAGTCCGATGCCCCACAGATCTGCAAGAAGCACAGTGCCTCCAACCGGTTGAGCTCGTCCTCAGGCACATCCGGGAGGGACCTCCGCTTGACACACTTGACGTAGTTGCCCACCACGTACATCTTGAAGATGACGCCACCATGGTTGAAGAATTCCTGGAGGACAACCGGCAGCTTGAACTTGGTGAGACCCTCTTGGTTGAAGGTGAGAGACATGGCATGGGAGTTTGTGCTGCCATTGGCCACCAGCAGCTTGGTGATCACCGGGAACTTGGGGCTGCTCATTGCCTTGAGATCGCCCTGGCAATCCGCCCTCAAAGGTCTCCTGTTCGTCACCCAACTGGAGGTCCGACACCACCTGGAGCATCTAGATGCGGTTTGTGAATGGAGGATGCTCACTCACCAGCCATGGCAATCCAATCTGGAGCAGCTTCAATGCCAGGGTTCCCAATACACCCAAGTAGACAATACTAGAGAACCCTAGCTCTTTGCATTCTTTGCCTTCTCCTTGAACAAGGCATTTGAAAAGTTTATCTTCCCTCCTGACTACTGGAGACAGCTTGCTGATTCACTTCTGTGCCTGCTCAAGTGATCGGTGGAAGTTCAGAAACTTCTCTACGGTTGGTTGAGTATTTCTATAAACATACTGCCAAAAAAGAAATAAAAGAAGTGTAAAAGAGCAATGGCCTTGTGAAGAAACTTGAGTACCACACCAAGCATCAACATGCTTATTCTGTGATTCAGGAATTGACCATGGACAAAATCTGGATTGATGAAATGTGTATGTACTATTCCCCAATGCCCCTTAGGGGCTAAAAACAATATCGAGAGTGCACTCTTAAAGATACTAACAAGACTACAAGCACGGATGCCCGGTGCTGCTTGTGGGATGCCTGCCTTCCAGGTGACTCCACCGCAAAACTTGAAGCCACCTGCTACACTCCACGACACTCGAGACTGCTACAGAACACTCCACCATCAACATGCATCCAGTGCCAAAACGATGCCCGATCGCAATGCAACTCCAACTCGTAGATCCATGCGAGGTGTGAACATCCTCCAACTCATAGTCAGAGTGTGCTACCCTGCCTCCTGCATGGGACAAGTGCACTAGCCCATTTTCAAAAGATTCCTAGCCCTAGGGACTAGAGAAATGGCCCAAGCCTCCTCTTATGGGAGCCAAATGCTCCAGATCTAGCGTTGGAGAGGAAATGTGTGGATCCCCTACACATGCAGCATCTAATTATCTCCGTTGGCTGCTAGTCCCTATTGTGGTTGCTAGTCCCCATTGTGGCAGCAATCCCTGCCATTGGATCCAAAAATCCTCCCTTCCCGATCATCCTCAAAGCGAGACATTGTGCATGGTCTTCCAAAGAGAATCTAGAAAGCTGGGAACTTTTTCAAGTCCTAGTTACTCCAAATCACCCATAAAATAACATCCAGCTCCACCAATCCTCAATTGCTACTGTCTCTATCACACATCAAGGCAAGCAAGATCACATAGATTTTGGTAAAGAACTCTATTTCTAGAGTTTTTGCAACTGTTTGTCCACTGTCGAAATGCCTTAAGAGCCTCCTAATACTGCAACAACCTGCCACTGCTAGCGCTAGAAGCCCTAACTGCCCTCCAACAGGAATCCTAGCTAGCCGCTGCCCAAGAACCTTAATTCCAGAGTGTGAGCTAGACAAGAGCTGGATCGAGATCAAACTTTGGACTTGCATTTTAACAATTTAAAAAACAAATTTGGCAATTCTACTTCTCCTTTGTCACGGTTGATTCCACAAAAGTTTGCCTGAGAAGTTGAAGCTCCTTGCACATCATGTGTGTTCTTTGCAACATCATCACATCTCTCCTATCTACAGCCACAATTGAAGCTTGGTGCTATTCATCATTAGTTACTTAAATTTTCTCCAAGTCTCATAGCTCAGGTCGTCTCATAAATCTGCTGGTTCCAGTTCCAATTCCATTAGTGTTAAGCACCACATCAGGATAATAGGATAAAGAAGGGGCAATGTGTTAGGTGCCAGCTTTGACCACATGGTCAACGTTGGTCAAAGGGAGGCTCAAGGGTATATTAAGGGATGTTAGGGTAAGGGAAAAAAACCTACCCTAGGGCTTACAGTGGAGTGGCGGTGCAGTGGAGCTTTTGAGGTAGCTCGGGGGTGGTTGGTGAGGAACCTCAAGAGGTGGTGTAGCATAGTCTAGGGCGACTAGATCTCTGTCTTTTTGTGCCAGATCATAACATTGGTATTAGAGGAGTTGGTTGCGATGGCCGACCAAGCTGAATGCTGGAATCCTATTGTCAGTGGTGGTGCTGATGATGGTGCTGATGAAGCTGTGGAGATTTGGACCATTCAATATGTGGTTCATGAGCTGCGAGCCCTTAATCGAAATCAGCAAAAGATGCAAGACAAAATGCATGGCATAATGGATACCATGCATGGGCGTGTTGAGGCACTCGAGGCTGGACGGGGTAGCACTCCAAGTAAACCTTCTTTGGTAGAGCGACTCAAGATTCCAACCTTTTTCGGTGATGGTGGTGTGGATGAGTGTCTCGCTTCGCTAGCCAATGTGAAAAAGTTCTTAGCTGCTAAGGGAACTCCAGATGCAGAGGCTTTAGTGGCTATTCCAATGGTTTTGCGTGATGTGGGTCTTTGATGGTGGAATTGGCTTAAGGAGTCTTGTGTTGCAGATAAGAAACCACCAGTGTCTACCATGGATGAGTTTGAGGCTGCTTTCCGTTTATGTTTTGCCCCTCATTACAACGTGGAAAATGCTCATACAAAACTTTGATTCGAGCAAGGGAAAATGACGTTCGGGGACTATATTGAGCTTGATTAGTCGTGTTCCAATGAAAGATCCAGATCAGAACAAGTCCTACTTCATTGATGGCCTACATATTGAGAGCATGCAGCAACACTTGCGTCATTCTCACCCTACAAAGAGTTTGAAGGAGCTTTTTGATGTGGCTCGTTGACTTGACAATGACAAGCATAGGTCTTGCAAGCATTCGCAAAGTCCTTTTGTCGATAATCATTGTGATAATTGCCATGGACACAAGGATGGGAACAAGCATCACAAGTTGAAGTTGGTGGTGACTACTTCGGATGCAAAGGGGTCCAAGAAGTGGAAGTTCTTTGTGAAGAATTATAAACAGGGTTGTCATCATTGTAGCGAACTTGGACACTATAAGGCTGATTTTCCGCAGTTGAAGAACAAGCAGTAGGATAAGAAAAATGGCCAATCTTCTAGTCATGGTAAGTTAGATACTAAAAAGTTACAAACTTTGCAGCATGAGGATGATGAGAACAACCATTCTGATCAAAGGAAGAGACTTTCGATCGTTGCTCGTTAGCTCAACTGTGTGTGGAACAAGATGGAGCTCGAGGATACGTGTGAATCAGCTTTAATGCTGGAGGGCGTGTTCCGTGGCGATCCAGTGCAGATTTTACTGGATAGTGGGAGCGATAACAACTTTGTTTCGGCTAAGTTTGTTGCAGAGCATGGCCTGGTCACACGCGGAGTTCTTCCATACATAGTGGAAGGTGCAACTACCTCTACTTAGCATTTTGATGCTTGTCTCGAGGGGCTGGAAGTGTTGGTTGGCAAAACCACACTTGTGGAGACTTTTTATCTCGCGGATATCCATCATGTGGATTTCATTTTTGGGATGCCATGGTTGGTGAAGGTGGATCCAGAAATAAAGTGGAGTATTAAGCATATCTCGTTGGAGTATGATGGTGTTAAAGATGTGTGGTTTGGCAAGGGCGTTCAACCACCAGTTGTTATGCTCTCTGTTAACTCTTTGAAGTAGGCTTGTCGTAATGGAAAAGCACTTTCGAGTTACTTGCTATTTGTTCATGACTTGGGGGACCAAGGCACGTGTGGGGGAGAAGCAACAGTACGGGATGTACTTGATGAGTTTTCTGATGTTTTTCCATCTGAACTTCTTCATGGGTTGCCTCCGTTACGAGGTGTGGAGCATGGGATTACATTAGAGCCGGGGACGTGGCCATTTTACCGGTGTTCATTTCGGTTAAGTTATGCAGAGGAGCAAGAAGTTCAACGACAAGTCAAAGAGTTACTTGAGTTTGGATTTATTCAGCCAAGTAAGTCTCAGTTTGGTGCTTTGGTCTTGCTTGTGAAGAAGAAGGACGGTTCAATGTGGATGTGTATTGACTACCGCGCTTTGAACAAGAAGACAGTGAAGGATAAAATGCCAATGCCATATGTGGATGATATCCTAGACAAGCTTGGTGATGCACGAGTGTTTACCAAGATTGATCTGAGGAGTGGATATCATCAGATTGCAATGGATGATGCATTTATCTCCAAAACGGCATTTAACACAAGCTTTGGACATTTTGAGTTTACAGTTATGCCGTTTGGTTTGACGAATGCACCAACCACATTTACTTGGTTGATGACAAAGGTATTTGGGTGTTATCTTCATGAGTTTGTGAAGATTTTCTTGGACGATATTCTTGTTTTTAGCAAGAATATGGAGGAGCATAAGGTGCATTTGTGCAAGGTTCTTTTGTTACTCCGAGACAGCAAACTTTATATGAAGAAGAGCAAATATGAGTTTGCAAAGTCAGAGGTGGAATATCTAGGCTATATTGTGACATCTAAGGGTGTCAAGATGGATCCAAGGAAGGTGGTTGTGGTGGAAAACTGGCCTACACTGACTACAGTGGCCGAGTTGCGCAGTTTTCTTGGTATGGCATACTACCAATGTTTCCAGCATAAGTTTGCAGAGGTGGCTATTCTTTTGATGTGGTTGTTACACAAGAATGTGCCATTCGAGTGGAAGAAGCCACAAGAGGAGAGTTTTGTAGTGTTGAAACGATTGTTGAGCGAGACTCCAGTGCTTCACATTGCTGATCCATCGAAACCTTACAAGGTGACATGCGATGCGAGTGGTTATGCACTGGGAGGAATTCTCATGCAAGAGGGACAGCCTATTGCATATGAGAGTCAAAGTTTGAATTCCGTAGAGCAACGCTATTCCATATATGAACAAGAGTTACTCTCTATTGTTCATGCTTTGTAGATGTGGTGACACTATTTTTATGGTGCAGTGTTCGTGGTGCAAACCACTTGTGTATCTTTTTACACAGGAGTTGAACACTAAGCAAGCTCGTTGGATGGTCAAACTCATGGAGTTTGGGGAGTTTTCTATTGAGCATTGTCTAGGAAAATCCAATGTGGTGGCAGATGCTTTATCTCGTGTTTGTCATGTGACAACGTTACAAACACGATTTTGTCATCATTTGAGTAAGGTGGTTAGCAAGTTTGGGCAGTTGGTTGAGCATGCTTAGGCTTAGGATGCTGAGGTGGCCTCTTTGCGAGACTAGATGGAAGCCCCTTTCTCATTAGTGGATGGGATTCTCTACTACAATGGCCGTGTATATTTGCTACGAGTGGATGTGTTAATTACTCAAGTTTTATTCCACTATCATGATCGTCTAGAGGCCGGTCATTTTTGGGGGAAGAAGACGTATGAATTGATTAAGCGCAACTTTTATTGGAGGAATATGAAGGCTGATATCCTCAAGTATTGTAAATCATGCAAGTTTTGTCAGCAGGTTAAGGTGCTATAGGAGAAGCCGGGGGGACTTTTGCAACCTTTACCTATTCCTCAGAGCCTTTGGTGTAATATCTCTATAGACTTCATCACTTGTTTGCCACTAACATAGAGGCAAAACTTGTTTGCCACTAACATAGAGGCAAAAGGAGCAAATATGGGTCATAGTGGATTGGTTGACAAAGTATATGCGGTTGTTGGCTCTTTGAAAGATTGTCACTACCTCAGACTTGGCTGCGGTTTACTTAGAGAAGGTTTTTTTTTTATTTTGGTTTGCCGGAGGATATCATTAGTGATCGAGATTCAAAGTTCACCAGTGGATTTTAGAAAAGCTTTGTATAGGCTATACAAGTGACTTTGAAACTCTCGAGTGGAGATTATCCTCAGACGGATAGGCAAACCGAGCGTGTGAATCAGGTGGTGGAGGATATGCTACGTTGTAGCATTGGTTAAAGGTAAGAACAGTGGGATCTTCCGTTGGTGCAATTTGCTTACAACAATAGCCAACACAGTGGAACCAAGCTAAGTCTTTACTTTGCCATATATGGAAGGCATCCTCGAACAATGGTGGAGTTGGGATTGCATTTGAGTAAGGACGTTCATGATAAGCTTGATTCTGAGGCAACTGATCTGGCCATAAAACTTGATGAGATTCTGGTGGTGTATAAACGGAATTTGCAAGTAGCTCAGGATAGAGTGGAGAAGTTTGCGAATGAGCATCGCCAATTCCGGGAATATAAAGTGGGTGATCTCGTCTTTGTGCGAGTGATCTTTCCATCAAGTGAGCGGCAGAACACCTTGGTGCTTTTACAAATAGGGAAGAGTGATAAACTTTCCTATCGATATGCTGGTCCATATGAAGTGCTAGAGCGCATTGGTAAAGCGGCTTATCAGGTGCGGTTGCCGGCTGGGGTGAAAATTCATTCGGTATTTTATGTCAGCCAGTTGAAAGGTGTACTATCTTGGAGTGATGGGCCCAATGCCTCCTTGATGTATACGGCTGTGGAAGATGGACCAAGAGCTTGAGCAAAGTTCCCCAAAAAGGGTGATCACAAGTACAACTTGTCCTTGGGACAAAGACTTTGTTGGGGGGGGAAGAATTGTTAGGCGCCAGCTTTGACCACGTGGTCAACATTGGTCAAAAGGAGGCTCAAGGGTATATTAAGGCATGTTAGGGTAAGGGAAAAAACCCTACCCTAGGGCTCACAGTGGTGTGGCGGCGCAGTGGAGCTTTTGAGGTAGCTCAGGGGTGGTTGGGTTGTGAGGAACTTCAAGAGGTGGTGTAGCATAGTCTAGGATGACTAGATCTTTGTCTTTTTGCACCAGATCATAACACACTATAATCAAGTGATCACCCCTTTAGCCAGTTGGCTTAGGGTGTAAGGGATAGAATCCTAACATTGGTATTAGAGCCCAATTTGATTCTCGTGGCTGACGAGTGGGGCAAGAATATTTTGAAGGAATATTCAACATAGTGGATCTAGAGAACTAAGGTTAGGTAGACCCTAAGAGAAGGACCATGGTGACCAGAGGGTGGCCTAAATATGATTACGGATGATCATTCCCTGGCGAAGGGAGGATTGTTAGGCACTAAATTAGGATAATAGGATAAAGAAAGGGCCCTATAATCAAGTGATCACCCCTTTAGTCAGTTGGCTTAGGGTGTAAGGGATAGGATCTTAATCCTAAAAGAAGGACCATGGTGACTAGAGGGTGGCCTAAATTTGATTGTGGATGATCATTCCCTGGCGAAGGGAGGATTGTTAGGCACCAGATCAGAATAATAGAATAAAGAAAGGGCCTTGCAATCAAGTGATCACCCCTTTAGCTAGTTGGCTTAGGGTGTAAGGGATAGGATCTTTACAATCAAAGTGAATAATTGGAACATCTAACACTCTCACAAGTTCCTCTAGATGCTCCACATGACAAAAATGCCCTAGAAATTTCTCCATCTTCTCCTCATCAAGCATCTGTTTGACCTTCACCATTTCACAAGTAAATTCCCCACCCCACAGCCAATGCTGGAGGCATTCACTTGCCGTGCCCTCCTCAAAAGGTGACAGCATCAAGTCATTGTAGCTTGAGCATTTGAGTTTTGCAACCTCCACAAAACTCTCAACCTCTAACTGGGTTCCATCCTCACTTCCAACTGAATCACTTCTTCTTGCACCATCCCTTGTGCTGGAAGTTGTATCACTGCTATTGTCCAAAGTATCAACTGGCTCAAAAGCCACTGGCACTCTTTTACCAGCTTGATCATTTTTTGTGCACCTTTTGAAATGGAAAATTTATATTGTACAGCCTTCCCATTTCTAACTACATATAAACGCCAATGTTACTCATACAAGCTAGATCCACAGCTTAATTATCTAAAAACCAGATTATATGCCAGGGGAGTGGCTAGTTGAGTGAAGTTGCAATCTTTTGAAAGAAAAGATTAAAAGTCTAGAGAGAGTAAGTTTCAAGTTAAACACTTCTTCCATTTTGCTATTGATACTGTTATACCACCAATGTCAACAATAAATCTAACTTGATTGTCAACCCTTTACCCCTAGATCTCAACAGCCCCCAAAACATAGTATTGCTGAAGAATTAGAACTTGAGCACACAAATACAAGACCCTAAACCTTAACTCCCAATCATTCCAAAGCAACGCATATTGTTCTTAGCATTGACTCTTTGAATTATCTAGTTCATATGAAAAACTAGCTCATGAGTAAGAAGCTTCTTAACTTCTGGCACTAGATTTACTTGTAAAGCATCTTGGAGCACAGAGATTCTTAGAATATCCTTAGGGAATATTCTAAATATGAGAGAGGATATTCTATGCAGGACCTTTGTTCCCCACAAGTTTAGGCCAGAGCAAGGATGTATTGAGTTTCTTTGCTATAGAAGAGCTTTTTGTTGTGTTTGAGCATGTTTGAGAGTGAAATGGTGTGTAGAACACACACTAGAATGGCGACCATAGTGGGATTCCCAGCAGTCCATTCCATTTTCGTGTTTTCTTTGTTGTTCTTGAGAGTTGTAGGCGTAATAGTAGGCAAACTTGTACCTGTGGGAGAAACCCTAAAGTAGGATCAAACATAGGTAGATCCATAGCACATTGGAGAAAATGGATTGTTGACTGCTCCATGTTGAGATCAAAATGCCCACTCTCGGAATCTATGATTGAGGAAGAAAACTTGCTATCTGAGATGCAATTTTGAAAATCTAGCTCATGCCACAACCAAGAGAATTGCCCTTGAGGCTTGAAATAAGGGAATAG